>NC_059270.1:3962859-3967859 GCF_017591435.1 Portunus trituberculatus
CCGCTGCTTTGCCTTAATCCCTCCACCCAAAACGTCTCCTATTCTCGTTGTTTCTTCCCTCACTTCCTTAGCCCCTTCAGTACTGGGACGTATTTTTTACCTTGAGTTTTGAGTACGATTACACGATTTTATTCACATCAGGAAGGGTCTATGGAGGTCAGAAGATAAATAGCCACGGTCTTCACTATTTTAATCCCCACATAAGTTTCTGAAGCTGTGTAAAATCACCAAAGAGGGAAAGAGGAAGGGAGGGTGTGAAAAGGAGGAAGAGGAGACAAGAGAGAGCTCAGATGTGTATGTGTGCGTGTGTAAATGTTCAAGGGGTATAGTGTGGTTGAGTTTAACAGGGAAAATAACTACATTACGAACAGCCAGGCCTCTTGCTACACGTTCACTTGTTTTGCAGGGGAAGGATAAATAGAGGAGAGTTTGGGGTGGCTGGCTGGCAGACGCAGGTGATAGGGGGCTGTGTGAAGGGTGTGAGAGGAGGCAGAGTGGAGAGAGCAGGGGGCGTGGACGAGGGAGGGGTGATGTGTGAGGGAACGGAGGAAGAGTAGAGGGGAGAGAGGAAGGGGGGCGGGGTGGGGGGCGATAACTCAATATTTACTGTTTTAGGAATATTACTGACGGTATTGAAAACCCATCATATGACCTTCTTGTACACCGGTCAGCTGATGCTATCCCCACCATCCTGTACCCCCTCTCTCTCTCTCTCTCTCTCTCTCTCTCTCTCTGCCCATCCGTCCTTGATATATAAATAAATGTTATGTTCACTGATATTAAAACAAGAAAGAGAGAGAGAGAGAGAGAGAGAGAGAGAGAGAGAGAGAGAGAGAGAGAGAGAGAGAGAGAGAGAGAGAGAGAGAGAGAGAGAGAGAGAGAGAGCACCATTGCAGCACAAGGGAACAAGATATACAGCGTCTGCACGTCGGGATAAAGAGAGGCGAGGGACATAACACTTCAAAGGGATAGCGGCGGAGGGGAGAGGAGGGGCGGGGCGGGGCGGGGCGTGAATGGCCGGCTGGGGTGTGCTGGGGCGTGGGGCGCAGGAGAAAGGATGGCTGGGGTGTGGGTAGAGGGCGTTGGGGTGTCGATGAGACCTACTGGTGGTGGTGGTGGTGGAGTGGATAGGGCGTGGGATGAAGGTAGATAGGAAAGGCACAGTTCACTACACCACTCTAGGCTACTGGTCATGTATCCACCACCACCACCACCACCACCACCACGTTGAATATACCGTCTGTGGTTCGATCAGTGAGGTTAAACAACGCTGGGTCTGGTTAGTACTTGGATGGGTGACCGGCTGGAAACACCACCACCAACCAACACCACCACCACCACCACCACCACCACCACCACCACCACCAAGTCCCTATCATGGCAAGCTAACGGCGCCACACAGACGATAATATACCCAGACCTGCAACGGGGAATGGTAGTCACGAGAGAGAGAGAGAGAGAGAGAGAGAGAGAGAGAGAGAGAGAGAGAGAGAGAGAGAGAGAGAGAGACTCATTAACATACATTAGAGAACAGGTATGAATTTGAACATCACCTCTGTGTGTGTGTGTGTGTGTGTGTGTGTGTGTGTGTGTGTGTGTGTGTGTGTGTGTGTGTGTGTGTGTGTGTGTGTGACGCGTTTCCAAAGCATATCGTGCCAAAAGAACCCCACTATACCAGCTCCGTTTCCCACACACACACACACACACACACACACGATTACCCGGGCTGTCGTGCGTGCCTTTCCTTGTCACTCTCTCTCTCCCTTCAATCACCAGCACACTCCTGGAAACACCACTAACTTCCACTACACTGTTCAAGGTAGATGGATGATTCACTGAGATAAACCAGTATTTTGAGTCACTTCGCCGCACCTCCACTGCATTCAAAAGTCTCAAGTTAAAGTTATACTGGTACACTGGTTATCAAGGGTATTTTCATGATTCCAGTGACATATTAACAAGATCTGTACATTATTAACAGAAGAAACACACTAGAGAAGTCGGGTAATCCTCTCTGTGACCTTAGAATATAGTAGCGGTGAGAGAAGCAAAGTGTTTCAGAATACGAGAGGTAAAGTGAGACATGACAACTTGACAAGCAAAGCAACAACGCTCAAAAGTTAGAGCTCTTCCCGCAGCGTGCAACGAGATCCCAAAGTCGTGACACCTAAGCCTCGCTCAGGCCAGGCAAGGTTCAATAGTACGAGTATCAAGCGCAAAAGCCAACAAGTAACGACGCAACACTAAGAATTACAGCTGTATTTCCACTGTGCGAGCAACCAAAACGCTTCAATCAAAACACCATGACGGATTTTGCAACACGAGTCAATTACTAGAACCAGAATTTATGCAGGAAATATTTAGAAGGATCAATACAAGGTGGGAGGATGAAAAGTGATATATTGCAATTTTTAGCTGTTTTTGTTATGTACGAGGGGAAATCTGGTCAAGGGCAACATAAAACGAAAAAAAAAAAAAAAAAAAGGCCCACTTAGTTGCCAATCCCCTTGCAGGTCCGAGAGAGTTAGCCAAAAGGGATAAAATGTCTTGAAACCTCCCCCTTAAATGAATCTAAGTCATAGGAAGCTGAAAATGCTGAAGTAGGTAGTGAGTTCCAGAGTTTACCAGAGAAAGGTATAAATGATTGAGGGTACTGGATAACTTTTGCATTAGAGAGGTGGACAGAGTAAATGTGATTAGATAACATTAAGTCATAGGAAGTTGGAAATATAGAAGTAGGTAAGGAGTTCCCGAGTTTACCAGAGGAAGGTATGAATGATTGAGAGTACTGGATAACCCTTGCATTAGGGAGGTGGACAGAGTAAATACTGAATGTGATTAGTTAAGATGTAGGTACCAAAGAAGTCAAATTGGTTCACCTGTGCAGACTCAACAGCAGACGTGATATAAATGCTTCTCTTTTCCATGTTCCTTTTTTCAATCTTTTCTGCAACCACTCAAATTATCCCATTCTACTTTCATTTCCTACCGACACGTTTACATTTAAAGGGATAATTTGAAGGCTGGATAAGAACGATGAGTCAAGGATATGGAGGTGTGTTGAGAGTTACGAGTTGTGAAGTTTTGAATGCGTGACAGACTTGGCAGGAACGTGAAGGACAAGCACTGTGAATTAACCCTTTCATCCCTAGGGTACCATGACGCGTTTCCATATTCATTCTGCTTACTATTTGGTGATTTTATACAGCTTCAGAAACTTATGTGGGGGATTAAAATATTGAAGACTGTGGCCATTAATCTTCTGACCTTTATAGATCCTTCCTAATATGAGCAAATTGGTCTAATCGTATACACAAATCTCAAGATAAAAAAGTATCTCCGTACTGAAGGAGTTAAAACTTCTTCATTCTTTCTCTAGCTTATCCCTTTCACTGTTCCTCGATTATTCTTTCTCCTAGGATTCTTATTTTTGTGTTTGTGTCTTTAACCCCTTCAAAACTGGGACACATTTTTACCTAGAGATCTGTATACGATTAGATCTTTTTATTAACATTAGGATGGATCTATGGGGGTGAAAAGATTGATTAATGGTCACAGTCTTCACTATTTTAATCCCCCACATAAGTTTCTGAAGCTGCATAAAATCAAGTAGTAAGCAGAGTGAACATGGAAAAGCGTCCCAGTACTGAGGGAGTTGAATAGTTCCTTACAGTCGAAAAAGTTAAATTATCTCGCTATTCCTTCATTTTTAGCTTTTTTTTTCTGTATATTGAGTTTCCACGTGGTTATCTATAAATGTATCGAGACTTACTGCTGTATTTGCCTTTTAAAATACTTCCCTACACTTTGAAAATAAATAACTTCGGAGTTTTTCGTTTTAATAATTCATCGTGTCTCTATTTTATTTTTCAAAGCTGGATGTTAACGAGTTTTATGTCTATAGTATTTGTCTTAAAAGCGTTCCATAACCTCGAAGGAAAAAATAATAATAACAGCATTCTTCCGTTTCAGTCATTCTTCCTGTCCTAACTTAGTATTCTTTCGTTTTAATAATTTTTCTCTTCCTAACTTAGCATTTTTCCTGTCCTAACTCAGCATTCTTCCGTTTCAATCATTCTTCCTGTCCTAACTTTGCATTCTTCCGTTTGTCATTCTTCTTTTCCTCACCTAATCCATCACCACTCCTAGATGTCAGCAAGCGATCACAGCATTAAAGAAAAAAGTTAATAAAATAAGCGGGTGAAAGTTTTGACTACAATCATTTTTGAAAGCTACATGAACACCAAAATGAGTCATCAAAATTTTCTCCCACTTACAACGTGCATTTAAATTTCAGCCCAGCGCAACCGTGAAGGATTAGAGAGAGACAGAGAGAAATAGAGAGCAAGAGAGATAGAGAGAGTGGCAAGTGTCATGGTGTCATTAGCAGGCAAAGGTTAAGTGGATCAGCAGGGCGAGAAGCAGCGCAGGGCAACACTTTACACACCCACACACTGGACACTGGGCTGGCTTCTACTCACACCAGTCTTCAGAAACGCTTTGCTCTCTCACCACGGCTGTTTCTTCAAGGTCTCAGTGACTGTTACCTTGGTTGTCGAGTGTTTCTCTTGTTCGTAACATATAAATCTTAGCAATCCGTCTCTAGAACCTTAATAAAAGCACCTTTAATACGCCATACAACTTACACTACGACTTGACACGTTTAAGAATGCAGACCTCAGAAACGGGAGAGAGAGAGAGAGAGAGAGAGAGAGAGAGAGAGAGAGAGAGAGAGAGAGAGAGAGAGAGAGAGAGAGAGAGAGAGAGAGAGAGAGAGAGAGAGAGAGAGAGAGAGAGAGAGAGAGAGAGAATCACACACACACGCAGACACATAAATCAAACAGAAATCTACCAAAGTTGGCATAAGTGACAGAACACACACACACACACACACACACACACACACACACACACACACACACACATACAACCCCGGCCACTGTCACTCACAACCCCACCCAGCTCTGTAAGTGACACAAGACTTACAGCCAAAATCAGGA
>NC_059270.1:3975359-4002859 GCF_017591435.1 Portunus trituberculatus
AAAAGATATATAAAACAAAGGCCCACTCACTCGCCAGTCCCCATACAGATCCGAAAGTGTTAGCCAAAAGACAGGGATAAATGTCTTGAAACCTCCCTCTTCAATGAACCTAACGTAATGTGATGCAGCTTAACTAAACGTCAAAACTATTCTACTCTGACGTATTCTGACCTAATTTGAACTTTTTTGGCACAATTTACGTCATTTTAGTCACAGTAAGACTTCCAATGTTCGTTTATCTATTTTTTATCATTATTCCGTTATTCTATCCTTTCTTATCACCTTATGAGGATAAAATGATTGTATGTGAAGTAGTTTGCATTTATTCTTGCTTGTATTACGTTATATTAAACCCTTCAGTACCATGACACGTTTCAATAGTCATGCTGGTTAGTATCTGGTGATTTTCTAGAGCTTCAGAAATTTATGTGAGGGATTAAAATAGTGAAGACTCTGGTCATTAATGTTCTGACCTCCATAGACCCTTCCTAACGTCAATAAGATGGTCTAATCGTAAACAAATCTCAAGGTAAAAAATGCGCCCTCCTGTGGTTAAGGTCACATCATCTTATATTCAAAGCATGTTATGGAGGGGTTTCCTTGCCCTTCTTCAATACTGAGACGCATTTTTACCATGAATTTTGTGTACTAGACGATTTCATTTGCATTAGGAAGGGTCTATGGGGGTCAAAAGATTAATAGCAAGAGTCTTTACTATCAAAACCCCACATATGTTTCTGAAGCTGCATGAAATCACCAAATACTAACCAGAATGCATATGAAAACGAGGAACGGTACCTAACCCAACACAACACAAGTATACTAAAGAGGGATCGGTCTCTCTCTGCCACGCCCTATACAAAACCTATACACTCAATACTATGCATGTTTTTTTAAGATTCATTGCACGGCTCTGACTCTCTCTCTCTCTCTCTCTCTGCACAACGCCTGCCAGCCCCTCCTCCTCCTGCCCAGTTTACCAAAATACTTCTCATCTTCCCTCTGCCTACCTAAATCTTCCCCTTCTCCTCCCCTTCATTGGAATTACCTCCCCTCCCCTCTCTTCCCCCTCTCTGGTCTTCCCCTCCTCCCCAACCATGACTAACCAAGGCTTTCCTCCTCTTCCCTTCCCCTCCCCCATGATCTGGACTTCCCTCCTCCCCAGTAATGATTAAGTATTTCCTTCCCCTCTCCCCAATTGACCCGGTTTCTCCTCCCCATCCTCTTGCCTTCCCCAATTAGGTCTTTCCTCCCCAGTAAGCTTAGTCTCCCCTCCTCTTCTTCCCCACCTAATCTCTCTGCCCTCTCTTTCTCTCCCCAATAATTCAGGTCTTTCCCCACCTCCCCTTCTCCTCCTTACTAATCTTTCAATGCTTTATCTCCCCAGCAAGCGTGTCCCCTCCCCTCCCCTCCCTTACCCCAGCTTCTGTAAATCAAATAAATAAACTAACAATAAATAACATAACAACCTTCAACTTTTTTTTCCATTCTTTTCTTTATTTTTTTCTGTTTCTTAAATTTCATTCGTATTTTTCTTCTTTCTTGTCAAAACTTTCTATGCTATAAAAAAAAATAATGAGAGAGAAAAGTTGATTAAAAAGGAGATTATTTTTGACTTCCCTCTAGTTGCAAATCAACACACACACACACACACACACACAGATTTTTCAAGAAACGTGTCTCTTCTACCTGCCTTCCCCTCCTCCTCCTCCTCCTCCTCCAGATCTGCAGTAGAGAACGCGCAGGATCGTGACGTGACAATCTACCTGGGAACCCTGCACCAGTCACGCCTTCCACATCCCAGCCTAGCCCACAGTCCAGCCTAACGCAACACAGCCCAAACTAACCCATCACAGCCTAACCTAACCTATCACAGCCAAACACAGCAGACAAAACCAACACAGACCAGTCACGCCCTCGCCCTACAGCCACCCACAGCCAAAAACAGCCCAGGCTAAACCAACACAGCGTAGACTAAACAAACACAGCACAGACAAGCCCACCACAGGCAAACACAGTCCAGTCTAGTCCAGCAAAGCCAAACACGGCCCAACTAAGCCCAACACAGCACAGCGCAGCCAAACACAACTCAGAATAGCCCACAACAGCCTAGACTAACCCATCACAGCCCAGTCTAGCCCCACAGCCCAACCCAGCCCGCCGACAAAGGCCAACTGTTTAGCGCAGGCGTCCGCTGCTCATGCACGGCCGCAGGGTAAATAAACAAATATTTTCCTTTTATTTGGCGGGAAACTAGCGTGAAATATAATTACGACTCAACACGACCACCACCACCACCACCACCAGGCTGATGGTGGTGGTGGTGGTGGTTATGTGACTGTATACTGCTACTGTTATGATGACGACTACTACTACTACTACTACTACTATCATAACTTTGTCACCATGTTGTTTTCGTCACCACAACAGCTGGGCCTTCACAATCACCACAATCACCACCACCACCACAATGCAGACGAAACGATTCCCACTATCACCACCACGGCGTCCTCAATCACCACCACCATCACCACCACCCCAAACACCCCAACACCATCCCTCACGTCACCCTCAGATAGCCTATCCCATCAACACACACACACACACACACACACACCCTTCCCCTCCCACCCATTCCTCTCACTTTTAAAACCCCCTCCACCACCACCACCACTACCACCACCACCATCACAACCTTCCCCTTATTTTTCCCCCTCCCATCCTCTCCCCCTCCACGTCAACACATCCACCCCAGCTTATGGTAATGGGCGCCAAGTTGGGTTGTATGTCCCCCTCCAAGAGCAAATGTATGCCGGTATATAAAAACTTGGGCCTTCTCTGTTTCCCATTATCCCTTCTCCCCCCCTCTCTCTCTCTGCCTCTCCATCCCCCTAGCACTGAATATGATAGAAAAAAAAAAATAGGTGAGAGAGAGAGAGGAGGTGAGGGAGGAGGAGAGGGGAAAAAAGTTAGGTTGGAAAGAAAGGGGAGGAAAGAAGAGATATGGTAACGATGGAAAAAAAATTGCTTGTTAGGTTAGATGCATAATGGCTAGATTAGGTTAAGCTACATGGATAATGGCTAGGTTAGGTTAAGTTAGATGGATAATAACCGGTATATTTTTCTATCCTGTCAGTGGAGGCAATTGTTAGTAAGTACAGGTCGTTGTCTACACAAGAGAACCTACCAGTTACTTTTCTTTTTTTTTTATAAGAGGTGAAAAGTTGGCTAAGGGCAACATACAACGAGAAAATAAAAGAATATGGGTTTACTTAGTTGTCAGTCCCATTGCAAGTAAGATTGTGTTAGTAAAAATTTGTCAAAGAGAGGGGATAAATGTCTTGAACCTTTCCTCCCTTCTTCCAGGTTAAAAAAAAAAAAAGGCCCACTTGATTGCCAGTTCCCTTAAAGATTGAAGAGTTGGCCAAAAGTCAGGGAGAAATGTCTTCAATCCATCCTCTTAACCTCTTCAGTACTGGGGCACATTTTTACCTTGAGATTTGTGTAGGATTAGACCATACTATACGTAGGCTCATCGTGGACACTGTCAACGGATACAGAGTCTTCACTTCCTATTCATTCATTCTCTTCATCCTAACAGTTCTGATACACAACGAGTCTACACAAGAGAGCCTACCGGTTAGTCCTTTTCTCTTTTTTTTTCTGTAAGAGGTGAAAAGCTGGCTAAGGGCAACATAAAACGAGAAAATAAAATAATATAAGTCTACTAAGTTGTCAGTCCCATTGCAAGTGTGTGTTCGTAAAAATTAGTGAAGGAAAAGGGATAAATGTCTTGAACCCTCCCTCCCTCTTTCACTCCCTCCAGTTACTATACGTAGGCTCAACGTCGCGAATGTCACACGGATAGACACTTACGATTCAGTGGAAGAAAAACAATTAAAGGAAAAATAACTTACAATTGAAACTAAAAAATGGAGAAAGTAAGAGATAAGTGTTGATAACCAGATTTAAGATTAATATTACAGAGATTTACAATTGAGAGAGGGAGATAGATGAAGAAAAGGAACTTAAGATTGAAGGATAAGATAAGAAAAAAATAAATAAGTATAGCAGATGAAAAGATTAAAAAAAAGGAAAAATAAGAAATAAGAGCAGTAGATGAATGAATATAAAAACCAAGACTTAATATAACTCAATCTTAATCTTACTACTGATACGCTACGAGAGAGAGAGAGAGAGAGAGAGAGAGAGAGAGAGAGAGAGAGAGAGAGAATATAACTTAACCTCTAACCGAGAATGCTGAAATATTACGATTCTTAGACCTTTTCACTGCAACAAACAACACTTCACATCACTCCTTATAAGCATCTACGAGAAAGAAGAGAGACAAAAGGGAATAGATTTAGCAATTCCTATGCAGTAAAATCTTTAAATGAGGCTTTGGATTAAGAAAAAGATTAGAACGAGAGGTAATTAACGAAGAAAGAGAAAGAGAAAGAGAGAGAGAGAGAGAGAGAGAGAGAGAGCAAATTTCTCGATTTGATACCTTAAATTGAAAATCATTCTCCTTAATCTTAATACCTCTGATATGCTACGGATCTCAGTTATCAGGCTAGGCAGAGGCAATTGTCAGAGGATCCCGGAGACTTAAGATTAGAGAAGCAACACACACACACACACACACACACACACACAAACAAGGTGGATATAAGGTCAGGACATTATAACACTCTGACGTGCATTTCAGAGCTGTGGAAGTTAATAGAACGATAAATGGGAGTGTTTTTAAGTTCGTATATACGCAAAACAAAGTAGAAATGCATATTATCATTATCATCACACTGAAATCATTCTATACATTAAAAATATGTAACAAAACAGCTGTGGAAGTTATAACACTCTGAGTTGTGTATTTCAGAGCTGTGGAAGTTAATAGGACGATAGATAGGAGTGTTTTTAAGTTCGTATACACGCAAAACAAGGTAGAAATGGGTGCAGAATATTAATCATAAAATAAAATGGTCTAATCCTACACAAATCTTAAGGTAAAAATGTGCCCCAGTACTGAAGAGGTTAAAAGGACGGATTGAAGACATTTCTACCTGATTTTGGCCAACTCTTCAATCTTTAAGGGAACTGGCAATCAAGTGGGCCTTTTTTTTAAACTTTGTTACTCTTGGTCGGCTTGCCCTCTTGCATAAAAAAAAAAAATGGTGCGTACATTGAAGAAAGGAAAGATAAGGAATAGAATCGTATACTGTATTGAAGCTTAACTGAAATGACTCGTACTGTATCATTAGGGTTGTGTATTTAGGGATAAGCTGTGGAAGGACTTTCGGTTGAGATAAGACACATAAACGGTAAATATTTAAATCCACAGGCCTATCTGGAAGTGCGGGTCTTCATAGGCCTACCCAGCGCAGATCCACCCGCACCAGACCATAGGCTACTTAATGAGAGAGAGAGAGAGAGAGAGAGAGAGAGAGAGAGAGAGAGAGAGAGAGAGAGAGAGAGAGAGAGAGAGAGAGAGAGTGTGTGTGTGTGTGTGTGTGTGTGTGTGTGTGTGTGTGTGTGTGTGTGTGTGTGTCCTATTTGATAAGTCTCCTATTTGATGTGTCGTGTGTGTGTGTGTGTGTGTGTGTGTGTGTGTGTGTGTGTGTGTGTGTGTGTGTGTGTGTGTGTGTGTGTGTGTGTGTGAGGGATTTCCGGCGTCCCGTAAGGCAGCAGTGAGGGTTAACTGGATGCCAAGTACAGGTGTGAGTAGTCGATTCGCCTGCTTCTCTCTCTCTCTCTCTCTCTCTCTCTCTCTCTCTCTCTCTCTCTCTCTTAGTATCATGTGTTATCTGTATTCCTTCTATCTTCCCTACAAAGTTGTCTTGTTTACTCTTAAGGTTCAAAGTTGACTCATCGTTAACCTATCAAGTGTCTCTTCTAGTTATCTTCTTTTCTTATACAAATTTTCGTTCGTTTAATTTCTCCTTTTTCACTCCCCTCAGCCTTGACGTTCCCCACCTCCCTCCCTCCCTCCCTCCCTCCCGTAACTCCCTGCCTTTCCTGTCACGCCTAACGCATTTCACACACTGCCTTACACGACGTTCCTTTTTTTTTCTTGTTTCTTTTCACATCTCTGCATCAAGGTAATCTTAGTCTCCTGGTCGCCACATCCGCCCCCCCTCCCTGCCCCGCCTTGCATTCCCTACATGTATTAATAAAAACCAGTATACATGCTTTTGTTGTCTCTTTTTTTTTTTTTCCTCAGTACAAGGTGACTGGTGGCGTCCCGGCCCGCTGCCTGTGTCGCCGAAATAAACAATCAACGTAGCTAATTACGCCATTTGTGGTGCCTGATTATTACTTTGGGTGTTGTAATCCCATTAATTTGTTAATTTTCCGCATAACATTAACAATGAATAAATTATACATTAATTATACATCTTCATACGTAGCTATCCATTGTTGAGTTGATCCATACACACACACACACACACACACAGGAAGAGAAGGTGTCAGGTGAGCAGGGGAAAGATGTGCATCAGCAAAACTCAACCTGACGAACGTGCCGCAATAAAATGCACGAGCAAGGCACTGCAGCTCAGTACGGCACCCACACCAATGCCAAGTCAGCGCTTTTGCAGGATCTTCCTCGCGCGCTGGCAGGGTGGGGCGGGACGCGTCACCACCATGAACAGGAAACACACACACACACACACACACACACACACACACACACACACACACACACACACACACAAACAAACATACAGTCTGTTATTCCACAATGCAATGGGAAAAAAAAAATCACACCACAGACAATTTAAGGACGTGACGCGGAAAACTCATCTCCTGTGGCCTTGCTTCCCCAGGATAGTGAGTCTCCAGGGCCGCCTGTCCCGCCCCGAGCCTCAACACACGTCACTACAGCAGGCGGGGATGCTGAGGGTGTGATTCAAAGACTTCCCTCAAAGGCGTCACAGCAAACGAAATGCTCGCGGCAAAACTCTCCAGCAGCGCGGCGTGGCCAGGGATAACTTAAAACACGCCTCCAAACTTTGCACACCTTCTGAAACCTCTTTCGTGCCGCGGGCGAGGAAGCGAAGGGAATGAAAGCAATGCGCGGAGTTCACTGGTGAAGTGCATCACTAAATGATGTACATCTTTCCCCCAGTCATGCTAGCCTGTTCATTTCCTGCCACCCGCTAAATTGCAGTGTCTCCAGGAATGTGTGTGTGTGTGTGTGTGTGTGTGTGTGTGTGTGTGTGTGTGTGTGTTTTTTTGCCTGGCAGGGACTGTGACCACAAGGCTTGGGGTTGGACGTGCCATGGCCGTGGTGCCGGGCGGCCTAAGTTCAGGTTGGCGTATATACAGTAATGTGACGGCGGCGTGAGTTATCATGATACGTCTGCCCTCTAGGCGGTGTCCCGCTAATCGACACCTCAGTGTTGTGAAATGGTCGTCTCGTGTCGCTGGTCGTGGTCTGATTGTGCCAGTGAGTCAGCGACAAAGGTACAACTTGGCAGCTTTGTAATGTGTAGGCTGGTGTGAGTGGAGGTGTGTGTGTGGAGGCCGGGAGAGTGTGGCGATGATGGTGAGGTGGTGCCCCAGGCGGCGGCTACTGCCCGGGGCCCAAGGTGACGGGGCCAAAGGGACGGGACGCGGTGGGTATACAGAGGACTGTTAAACCACGCCAGAGAGAGAGAGAGAGAGAGAGAGAGAGAGAGAGAGAGAGAGAGAGAGAGAGAGAGAGAGAGGCCGAGGGCAGAGGGAGAAAGTTTCAGGTATACAAATGAAAACACGGATCTCAATTCAGTGGAGAAAGGAAAAAAGAAAAAAAAAAAACCGATCATGAGAACTGAAACGCTGCCAGAGAGAGAGAGAGAGAGAGAGAGAGAGAGAGAGAGAGAGAGAGAGAGAGAGAGAGAGAGACGACTGACCGCACGCAATTCATTACCAAAACATCAAAAGAAAAAAAAGAAAAAAAAGAAAAAAAGAGAGATGACGGAAGTGGAATCAAACTTGGGGGGAACGAGGAAGAAAAAATTACTGTCAAGATCAAGAATAGACTCACGGAAATGGAAACACGGCTCCATTGTGTAAGAGTCTGGCGCGGGAATACATACCGGTGGAAACTGAGACTACCCACAAGAAATTAACAAAATAGATAACAAAGAACACTTCCCCACACACACAGAGGTGCATTAAACTGAATGGAAGGATGGAGTGGGGGAAGGGAGAGGCGTTACTAATAGAAGCCTCCGCCCATTGACTACTCTAACACGACACTGGACCCGCATGCAGCACTCACGCCCCCCACACACAACCCAGCCCATGCAACCCCGCCCCACGTCACAGCCACCCCGGAAACACTCCCCGTAACCAGTCCACAGACAAGCGGCGCCACGCAGGCCACCCGAGCCACGCCGCCTGCTTGATGGCAACAGGCAGGCAGCTAACACGCCCCACCGCAAGCCTGGCACATTCGCGCTGTCCGCCTTGCAATCCTGGCGTGTGGGAGCCAAGCACGCCGCCAGCCCGCCAGCCCGCCAGCCAGTCTTGCGGCTCCGAAACACGCACTACAGCTCACGCACTCACGGCATCAGCTACGCCAGTAAGACTTAACGTGTGCATGGAAGGAACTTAAAACTCCTTGCACTCTTTCACAAGCATCATAGACAACCGCAAACACTGGATTGATAGACGATAAAGGTGATAATAGCTGAACAAAATCACTATTACTATTAAGACTACTACTGCTACTATTAACAACACTAGCAAGATGCACTACCAGCCTCTTCTCTCTCTCCTCTCCACTCTACCCTGAGCTTGGCGGGGTTGAGTCACTCCTAACGGCCGCCCTGGGCATGGCCTCGAGGCGCCACTGGTCAGGGTGCCGGGGGAGTGGAGAGGAGGGAGGAGGCAGGGCATCACGCGGAGAGGGGGAAGGGGGAGGGATATCATGTGAGGGGTAGAGGGAGGTTAATTTAAGGGAGAAGTGTCACGAGGGAGGAGGGATGTGATTGTTGCCATGAAGGTGGTTAGGAGGAGGAGGAGGAGGAGGAGGAGGAGGAGGCTGGTACTGAAGTAAGGAATAAATAAGTGCAATACTGAGAGAGAGAGAGAGAGAGAGAGAGAGAGAGAGAGAGAGAGAGAGAGAGAGAGAGAGAGAGAGAGAGAGAGGAAGTGGGTGAGGGTAATGGAGAAGAGATGTCACGTTGTAATTACCCAGCCTTCCAAGCTAACCTAATTCAACCTGCCTCCTACGCTGGTCTGCCCTACATGCATACATACATTCATACATACACCCAACACTCACTCTCTCTCTCTCTCTCTGGACGTAATAGCCAGGCCGGTTAAAATAATGATATGTGGACAGTTTTTTCATCCCTCACAGTGCCACTCGTCATTAATGGTCCTTCACTAAATTGTCTGAACTGAAGGACATGTTTGAAAAGTGACGTGGGAAAACAGAAGCTAAAAAAGACAAAGGGCACGAGCAATTGCTATAACAGTCTGTCATGAAAGGTATGTAGCACCGAGAGAGAAAAAAGGAGGGGAGAGAAAAATGTAAGTGTGTTTTTAAGAGTTGTGTTAGTCCTTTACATGTCCTTTTAGTAATGAGTTAATTATCTCTAGACTCTTATCAATGAACACACACACACACACACACACACACACACACAACAGGTGAGTGAGTGGCAATGTCCTCACAGTTCACCATCAATCATGACACACCTGTCCCTCCGTCAACCCCTCCACACACACACACACACACACACACACACACACACACTACCACCACCATTTCAGTATAAAAAGTATGAATATTTTAACACAGAATCTCGAAAAAATGTGGTTGAGTATTGTAAACCTCTCTCTCTCTCTCTCTCACCGGAAACACTATAGTTAAGGTCTCTAAGAATCACGTCCACACAGCATTAGTAAGAGTAAGCCGACCCCAGCAGCCCTCCCTGCCTCGCGACGTCACAACACCGTGGGAGACGCGTGGTTGGTGACTAAGCTTATCCCCCCCGCCTTCCACCCTCTCTCCCTTGAGCACCGTACTCTTTTCCCCCTCCCATCACATCTACCCTCCCTCCCTCTCTGGACCTGTGCTACAACCTCTCTTCTCTTTCTCTCTCGCCTTCCCCGAGTACACGAGGTTGTCTTGACACACCTTAAATACTTGATCTAACCTTCCCCAGTGAGATAAAACAGGGCCGTATTTTTCAAAGGCATCCGCGTCTTATCTTGACAACTTCTACCGCGGGCGCTTGGTGGAAATTACTACGCTAAAGTCTAGGTATAAGAGTTTTCAAGGGTATTTTTGTTAGGCGGTGATAGTTTTGGCCCAAGAATTCTGCTGCACTGTTTTTGTAAGTGAGAGAACGAGATTATTTTCTACTTCTGTGACTTTTTGAATGAGAACACAAGCGTTTATTCACCCCCCCACGCATACACACACACACACACACACAGAAGCCTTACAGAGGGTGACATAAAGCTATACGAGCAATCCCTGAAGCCTAAATAAACCTATAAAAGATCGTCAGCCCTCGCCACCGCCGTCTCCAGACCCACGAAAGCCTTCTTCCTCTTCCTCCCTCGTCCCTTCCTTCCTTCGCCAGCCCAGAGGAAGGAGGGCGAAGGGAAGGGCTGAGGGAGGGAAGAAGGTGCCGTGTGAGCTTTCTTCATCTCCCTCGTCGCGCCTGGCTTGCTAGTAACCTGATTCACGTCCAAACAAGCCCACGCACGCCATGCCGCCGTCACCACAACCATCGCCACCATCCACGACTGCACACATACCACGAGCAGTGCTTGGCTTACCTAACACACACACACACACACAAATTCACACGCTGACATCACCATGAAAGCCAAAACGTGGATGGCAACGTTCACTTTCACGCATTTTCACTCACGATTAACACACTTGTAAGAGCCAAACCCTGTGTGTGTGTGTGTGTGTGTGTGTGTAAGGCATCCCACTCCTTCAGGACTTACACACACACACACTCTTACGAAACAACACATGCCTGATTTGCTAGATTTGTATAGCCTAGGCATCCTTGAGGCTCGGCTGGCTCTCACACACACACACACACACACACACACACACAAGAACAGTTTCCCTGCATCCCTCTTACCTCCAGTTTATGAGACAATGTGATCCAAATAACACGCGAGGAGAGGAGAGAGATGTGGAGGTAAAGCTCTTGAAGAGGGTGTGAAGGGGGGAGTAGGAGGGGGAGGAGGGGTGACGCACTCCCTTGTCTCTGTCTCGTTCTCTCTCCAACGCCACCACGACCACCACCACACCTGCTCTCTCACTTCACCACTATCTCACTCCACGCCGCTCTGCCGCACTCCCCACTGCCTCCCACGCACTACACACACTCGGAATTCCTCGGAGAAGGAGCAGGAGGTGTTGGAGGGCCTTAGAAGAGCCTCGGGGAGAAGTTATTTAGGCTGGAACTGCCGCCGCCACCACCGCCGCCGCCGTCACACCACCACTACCACACGCCCCGCTAGACTTGCCACACGTTATTCTCTGCTTTTCTTTTACTTTTCTCACGTTACTCCGCCCGTGCCTGTTAGCGGGAGCATGTCTAGGGGCGGAGGGGCGCTTCACTGGGATGTGGAAGGGATGGGGGTCACTCAGCACTTAAGGATGAATGGGAAATAGTAAGTAATGTTGGTGCGCGGCGCGGGTCTCTCCCTCCTGCCCGACGGCCCACAGCACACTGCCAACTGTTCCTCCTGTCTCCCTCGCTTGCTCTCCCTCCACTCCCCACCCTCAGTCTCTCCCTCCCTCCCTCTCTACCTCCCTACCGCAGACGACCAGATACCTCCCTGCCTCCCTTCCTCCCGTCCCTCTCCCTCTCTCTCACACAAGCCTAGTCAAGCCTACCTCGCTCTCTCCTCTCTCTTCCCTCTCCCTCACTCTCCCAGTCTTTCCCCTCTCATAACCTGCTCTATTTGTTCCCATTATTCATTACATCTCCCTCCTCATTTATCTACCTTATTTCCCCTCTCCTTGTTTTTCCTCTCTCTCTCTCTCTCTCTCTCTCTCTCTCTCTGCTTTCCTTTTTTTTTTTATCTTATTTGATAAGTCGACGACGTGTGTGTGTGTGTGTGTGTGTGTGTGTGTGTGTGTGTGTGTGTGTGTGTGTGTGTGTGTGTGTGTCATGCAGCAACAATCGCTCTCCACTTACCCTCCATCTCATTATAAATTCCTTCTCCTCCTTTCCCCCTTCACCTCTCGTCTCCTTCCCTTCTTTCCATCCTCTCCTCTCTCCCCCCGCCTACCCCGCTCCACCCTCCTCACCTCCATAACCCCGGGGTCAACCACAGGTACGCTACAGTGAAACCTTCTCCCCCTTCCCATCCCATTCCCGCCTTCCCCTCTATTCCTATACCTTCACTCTGCTCTTTTTCTTTCTCTCCCTTACCAATAGCACTCAACTTGACCCCTCTCTCTCTCTCTCTCTCTCTCTCTCTGACGCGCCATCCTCTTCACGTATTCCTCCCTCCCATCTCTCTCTTTCTCTCTCCCCCAGTCTGTCCCTCTCCCTGTTTCTCGTTCTCTGTCTCTGTCTCTCTCCCAGCCACGACCCTCAGGACCACACTGGGACCTGACCTCACCAGGGAGCCTTAATTACTGGTATGTCTATCTGTGTGTCTCGGAGTGTCTTCTCTCCCGCCTTTCCTCGCCAACCTCACTCTTGTCTCCGTCGCTTTCTCTACCTCCACCACCTTCACTACTGCCACTACCTCCTTTCTAGAGCCTTGTCAGGGCCTCTGCTCTACGTCCTTCCAAGCTACACACTGCCTGGCAACCTTCGTGTGTAATGGGCTGCCGAGGATCAAGGTCTTCATAGTTATGTGTAAGGGTATCATCATAATGTTCCCCTCGACAATACTCCGCCTCGCAGCTGGTTCGCAGAAGACAAGCGCTTGGGAACGGCACTTTATTCACTGTAGCGTGGCGGTGGACAACACAATAAGCCTTGTCTATAGCTAGTGTTTCTCTCCAATCTTCTACATACTTTCCTTTTGTGGTTCTCCCTTCCATTCCTCTTCTATTACATATCTCCTTTCTCTCCCGTCTGTCTCTCTCTCTCTGTCCCTTTTTTTCTCTCTTGCCTCGCCTTGCCTTACATGTCGTTTCTCTGTTATCTCTAGCATCATTTTCTCTTTCCCTCTCAACTTCCTTCATTCCTGGGGTAGGCAAGGTTACAGCACACACACAACCAGCCAGCCAGCCAGATGACATTGCCAGATCACCACCACTACCACCACGCAGGCGATGAAGGGAGGAAGGAAGGAAAGTAGCGGTGAGAAAAGCCTCGATGCGTGAAGGCCACAGGAGGAAAGAATGGAGTCAGTCAGAAGAAATGTGCATGACGAAATACGATCCGGCTTGTAATGTACTGTACTTCACTTCACTTCGCTTTATTCTAGTCTAGCGTGATATAAAGCTCTGCAGTGACCTTTACTTTACAATATAGATGTGAGAAGTCTGAAAAAAAAAAAAAATGAAGAGCTGGAAGACACACACGTAACAGAATTAGAGAGGTGTGTGAGATGTGTTGAGTGTCTAAGATTACGGATGATGTAGCAGCGTGACAGTGGTAGTGGTACTGGTGGTGGTGGTGGTGGTGGACACAAATCACGTGACGATACAAGACTGCTTATGACATATCGTGGGAGTGGGAGCCAAGCAAGCGTGTGTGTGTGTGTGTGTGTGTGTGTGAGAGAGAGAGAGAGAGAGAGAGAGAGAGAGAGAGAGAGAGAGAGAGAGGGAGAGTGGAGGCTGAGACGGATATGGTGTGATGGTGCGTGACATAATACGAAAAGTGCAGGAGTGCGTGGCTGAGGGAGGCGAGGCGTGAAAGTGGCAGCAAGTAAAGCAGCGACGAACAACAAACACAGCTGAGTGGTGGAGGTGTGATGGTGGCAACAGATGACACGGTTCCACCACCACCATCACTACCACTACCACCACCACCACCACCCTTCAACTATGCCAGCCTTAGGGGCGACGCGACGCTACACCCTGCGGCGGTAATGGGGAATGTGTTGCGGCGCGGGGAATGAAGTGCGGCTGAGGTCCGTGTTGGGAGCATGAGTCGCGGCAAGGTTCCCCGGTGGCCTTGCGGGACCTGGGACCGGATTTCTCACAGTTACTATCTTGGGGTTCACTTGGATGGTGGTGGAGGTACTGACGGAGGGGATGATGGAGGGGTTGGGGGCTACTGTACTATAGGCAGGTGTTCACTCTACACCTGTCCCCACACACCTGCCATACTGAACACCTGTTATATAGTCAAGGTGTCCATGTGGTGTTGCCTTCATCGCGGAAGGAAGTTACAGTTAGTGGTAATAATATCAACCTTCACACTCTTACACACACACACACACACACACACACACACACACACACACACACACCATTAAGCTGAGACTTGATTTTCTTCGAGCGTGGCGGCGCTGAGACAAAAGACATGAGAGCAAGGCGTGTGTACTATGGAGGCCGTCAGCGAGGCGTGTGTGTGTGTGTGTGTGTGAGCGTCAGTGTGCGCTCCGCCCTTCCGAAATGATCACTGACGAAGAAATATGAATGTCAGAGTCATTGGGTTAACCACAGCGGCGCTCCTTTACTGCCCTATGAGTGACCTGACCCTCCCAAGACAGCCCCGACCCACCCCACCCCGCCCCGCCCCGCCCCGCCCAGCCTCCTGCAGTACACACCCACACATCCTAACCTAACCTAAGCTGCAAATATACATCCAGACATACACTGCTCTCCCCTGCAATCCCCTGCTACAACTGTTACTCCCTATCCCCGCCTATCCCCACTGCCCTCCCTCTCACCTCCTCCTCCCTCACCCCCAGGGATAGCCCCCCCTTCCCCCCGTGCCACCCCTTCCGTCTGGACCCTCATGTGTTGTCAGTGATGTATTGATCAAGGCCAGAAGCTTGCACTTTCACCCTCCCTTGCTCTCTCTCTCTCTCTCTCTCTCTCTCTCTCTCTCTCTCTCTCTCTCTCTCTCTCTCTCTCTCTCTCTCTCACCCACCTGTTACTCTCTCTCTCTCTCTCTCTCTCTCTCTCTCTCTCTCTCTCTCTCTCTCTCTCTCTCTTTCATTCCCTTCCCGTTTCCCCTTCATCTGATAGACTCGCCAAAATATTTTTTATTCTCTCTCTCTCTCTCTCTCTCTCTCTCTCTCTCTCTCTCTCTCTCTCTCTCTAACCTGTTAACCCTCAGTCCGTGGCAACTGACAGGTGTGTGTGTGTGTGTGTGTGTGTGTGTGTGTGTGTGTGTGTGTGTGTGTGTGTGTGTGTGTGTGTGTGTGTGTGTGTGTGTGTGTGTGTGTGTGTGTGTGTGTGTGTGTGTGTGTGCGTGTGTGTGTGCGTGCGTGACTTGTTTGTTTGAATGTTTAATCTCTGGAGTTTGTTCCTTGCTCTTCCAATTTTTAATAATTTTTCTTTTATTTTTTCATTTTCTTCCCTTCCTTCTTCCTCCTCCTTCTCCTCCTTCTTGGTATGTCTTCACTCCTCGCTCTTTCTTCTCCCTCTTCTTCCCCGTCCCTCTATTTCTCTATCCTTCCATTCTTTCCTTCCTTCTCCATCCCTCTTCTCTCTTCATTCCTTTTACTTCCTTCTCTCATCCTCTCTTCACTTCATCTCTACTAATCCCTTCCTTCCTTCCTTCTTTCCTTTCTTCCTCATTTCCCTTTACTATCTCTTTTATTCACCTTTGTATCTGTCTGTCTGTCTGTCTGTCTGTTTAAGTGTGTGTATTTACTTATCAATTAGTATTTTTCATCCTATCTATTTATTTATTCATCAATCTATTTGTGTATTTGTGGATCTGTCTAAATGTTGGTCACCTTCTCTCTCTCTCTCTCTCTCTCTCTCTCTCTCTCTCTCTCTCTCTCTCTCTCAGCAACACAATTAGAGATAGTTCAATCAGTATGGCGTGACTTGAGTTCTCCCTTTGTGCCTCGACGAAGAACATGCCAGAAGGAGGGGAGAGGAGAGACGGAGAGGGGAGAGAGGGGAGAGAGAGAGGGAGAGGGGTGGGGAGGATTGCAAATGGGATGTGAGGGGAAATGGAGAGCAGCGGTCAAGGGAAGGATGAGATGTGGAAGGAAGGAAGGTAGGAAGGAAGGAAGGAAGGAGAAAATGTAAAAGAAAAGAGAAAGGAACGAAGGAGGCAATACGGAACAATGAACGAAGAGAGAGAGAGAGAGAGAGAGAGAGAGAGAGAGAGAGAGAGAGAGAGAGAGAGAGAGAGAGAGAGAGAGAGAGAGAGAGAGAGCATCATTATAAAGTGGCCCCGCTATTCCAACGCGCATAAACAACACACACACACACACACACACACACACACACACACACACACACACACACACACACACACACACACACAGGAAATAATTATCAGTAAACAAAAAATAAAGAAAAGCTGACAAAAAAGGACAACTGAGATAAGGATACTACAAAACACACACACACACACACACACACACACACACACACACACACACAGATAAAGTAGATAGCAAGATTGGTAGCCAGCTAAGGGAAGAGCAAATATTAAAAACACATCTTCTGTCTTTATTGGTCTCCCCTTCTCCTCTTCGATTTTTGATGCAGTGAAGGGAGAGATAATATGAGGGAAGAGGGCTGAGGGAAGGGGAGGGGAACAGAGGGGAGAGGAGAGGAAGGGAGGGGAGGGGATTGTACCTACATTGTCTCGAAACAGGGAGAGCTGAGAGGGGAGAGAGAGAGAGAGAGAGAGAGAGAGAGAGAGAGAGAGAGAGAGAGAGAGAGAGAGAGAGAGAGAGAGAGAGAGAGAGAGAGAGAGAGAATAAAAGATTGCGATATTTTTCTGTTAGTTTTCCTTGATTGACTAATTACAGCGCAGCGAGAGAGAGAGAGAGAGAGAGAGAGAGAGAGAGAGAGAGAGAGAGAGAGAGAGAGAGAGAGAGAGAGCAATTAGTCAAGGGAAACACAGACACAAGACCGGCTGATATAAACACACACACACACACACACACACACACACACACACACACACACACACACACACGGGTATCTTGGTCAGTTTCCATGTTTATTAGTTTGTTCCCCGCACATCGCACACCCACATCGCCAACTACCCTGCACGACTCCCCCCCCACTAACCCCACCCACAACCCCCCAATCACCCCCTCCCTCACCGCCGCTCAGTCACCCGGCGACCCCTCCTCACCCCGCCCCGCCCAGCCGCCCCAGGCAAAAGGAGCAAGTTGTGATCAGGTGCAGCAGGAAACGGCGCCTCACCCCCCCCCCCAACAGGCAGGCAGACAGGCAGGTGAGTGGGTGAGCTAGGCGTGGCTCGAGTCAGCAGTCAGCAGTCAGCACAAGGCGCCACGTCCCGCCCACGTGAGTAATGCTGCAGCCGGTGACTCAACCCACACCTGTCCTGAGTCACCCGTCACCACGTGGCCGCCGATCAGCGTCCACGGACAGGACAGGGCCGGGGTGAGGTGTGGGGCGGGGAGACTGTGTACAGGGGTGGGTGTACAGAGGTTGGTGTACAAGGAGAGGGTGCACGGGAAGGTGGTGCGGGCGGGGGTTGTTATAAGGCGGTAAGTGACGCACCTGTGAGGCTGGGAAAGGGCGCGGACTGACCTCCACAGCAAGACATGAATGGGCGTAATGACGCCGACTCAGACAGCGGGTTTGGTATTCAGGCGAGTGGCGGCAGACGCACCACAGTCATGCTCAAGCAGCGCCCTGCCTGCCCACCACACACCTGACTTATGCTGTGCACTCCTGGGCGCTATGCTGCGGAATGCATAGTGTCTCCTTGAAAAAGGCTCAGAGGAGAATGACAAAGGCATGATCTAGCATCGACACAAAGCATATTCATGCCTTACTGGGAAAGATTCAACCTCCTCATCCCGCAGTCAGGACACCACCTGCATGTGTCACAACGCACCTCTGTAAAAGGTGACGCCAGTAAGTACCGCCAGCCACCTTGGTGCGGCAAGGCGCTCTATACGTGGGAAAGTGAACTAATGTAATACTGAACAGAGAGAGAGAGAGAGAGAGAGAGAGAGAGAGAGAGAGAGAGAGAGAGAGAGAGAGAGAGAGAGAGAGAGAGAGAAAAGTTTGCAGTAGAGTCGCTATTTTGTGGTGGTGGAGGGCGACAGTAACACAGGAGGGGGCGGAGAAGGCGTGGCCAACCTGCCTCCTACTGTCACTATCACCCTTGTATGTGCCGCCACTCCTGCCTCCCCTTCCTCCAGCCCCAGCCTGCTAACCGCCCCTCCACTGCACCACAGCGCAAGGCCTCGCGGAAATCCTTGGCGACGTACAGTGCTGTGCTAGGCTGAGCTCCCGTCATGGTGTGTCGTAATATGTACTAATGCTGCTGCTGCTACTACTACTACTACTACTACTACTACTACTAATGCAATAGTCTGTTACTTCATTCATGTCGCGATAAAGTTAAACATATGCTAAAAACTTATTAACGATTAGTTGCTACTTAAAAATGTATGTAGTGATGTTGAAATCGTTTACAATAACAACAGCAGCAACAGCGACAACAACAACAACGACCACGACGGCTTAGATAACAACAACAACAACAACAACACCAAGCACAGAACAGCCAGTGGTCTGTTGCTACGCTAAGGCTCACGATTATGACGCTGTTTGTGTAATCGTCTTGGTGGTGGTGGTGATGGTGGTGGTGGTGGTGGTGGTAGCTATCACTAAACCGTTCGCAATAAAATTTCCCTCCATGTTATCTTTCTACATCATTATTGTTATTATTATTATTATTATTATTATTATTATTATTGTTATTGCTGATATTGTCAATTTGCTTATTCATCTATTTATTTGTGTCATTAGGCATGCACACACCTGCCATCAAGCACCTACGTACGTACACCTGGCCATCACGTGTGCTGCGGGGTGGCTGGGTGAGGGTGGGGGGGTGAGGGGTTAAGGTGAGAGGGGGATGGGGGTGGTGGTATGGGTGCTGGCCAGTCTCCTTAATTACAGTCTGCAACAACTTGCCGCCGCCGCCGACACGGTGAAGCCAATAGGTCTATGGCGAGGCTGCTCGGGCCGCTGATCAATACCTGCCGCCTCCGCCTCTTCCTCCTCCTCCTCCTTCTCTTCCTCCTCCTTCTTGTTCTCTCTTCTTTCCTACTCCTACTTTTCCCCTCACTTCCTCTCTTCCTCTCCTCGTTTCCTACTGCCTTGCATCATGCCACTCCTCCCATTCTTCCTCCTCCTCTCACGTTTCCTGCTGACGGAAGGAATGTCCACCCGCCGCCTCCTGCTGCTGCCGTCCCTTCCCCTACCACCGCCGCCGCCACCACCACCACCACCACCCTCCTCCTCCAGCCCTGTACTGGCTGCCCCCCAACACTTGACTCTCCCCTACCCGCCCCTGTCCACCGCCCCTGCCTCCATCACTCCCTAAATGGGCACACATGCATGTACCATGAACCCTTCCTCCTGTACCGCACACATCAACATCCACACACATTATATGCACACACACACACACACACACACACACACACACACACACACACACACACAAGATCGGTCTATGAGCTCTGAGCTCGTTCCGTAATGGGGAAGATTGGCTGGGTGACCAGCAAGCGACCGAGGTGAATTACACACACACACACACACACACACACACACACACACACACACACACACACACACACACACACACACACGCCCGGTAGCTCAGTGGTTAGAGCGCTGGCTTCACAAGCCAGAGGACCGGGGTTCGATTCCTCGGCCGGGTGGAGATATTTGGGTGTGTCTCCTTTCACGTGTAGCCCCTGTTCACCTAGCAGTGAGTAGGTACGGGATGTAAATCGAGGAGTTGTGACCTTGTTGTCCCGGTGTGTGGTGTGTGCCTGGTCTCAGGCCTATCCGAAGATCGGAAATAATGAGCTCTGAGCTCGTTCCGTAGGGTAACGTCTGGCTGTCTCGTCAGAGACTGCAGCAGATCAAACAGTGAAACACACACACACACACACACACACACACAGGAACACTAAGAGGGAAGGTGGAGGGCAGTTCTGGTCGGGTTGGGGCGGGACGGGTCGGGTCGGGTCGGGGCGGGACGGGTCGGGTTGGGATGGGGAGGGCAGCACACACTGTCTACAAAAAAGGGCGTTTTGAGGCAGTATGGATTTCCGAAGAGGCGAGATGAAGTGAAGGATAATCCAGCGGAGTGGGTCATGTCCGCGGTGTTCACGTCTCATAGCGAGGTGTGATCAATATCTTCCTTGCCAAGACGGGACACCACCACCATAGTTCACTACAGTGAACGCGCGCGCGCTTCCAAGGCATGCATGCACGCCCTGTAAGTATGTATGTATGTATCCAAGCTGGCACGCCTGCACGCACGCATTCACCCACACTCTGAGAGAATAAATGTATGCCTTATTTTTATTATATCCAAAATATCTTTCCCACCAACCCATCCACCAACACCACACACACACACACACACACACACACACACACACACACACACACACACACACACACACACAAACACACACAATAAATGAATAAATGAATATATAAAGTGAAGAGGTCGTCTGTTAGGGACGCTGCAGTGATGGGGTGGTGAAGGTGGCGGTGTGGGCATGGCGGGTCAGGGCGGGGCAGCATGCAAGGAGGCGGTGGACAGGAATGGGAGGAGGTGGCAGCTGTGGTGATGTCCAGCAGTGGTCGGCGTTCCTGGGTGGGGCGCTGCAGTGCCTGGTGCACCCTGAAGACTCAGGGCGCCTCGCCACGCTGGGCACCTCGCGGCTCGGCCAGCAGGCAGGGAATCCTGACATGGAAAGTCAAATGAAGACGAGGCGGCGGCGGTGCTGGCGTGGCCCGGCCGCTGTGATGGAGGGAAAGTCGCGATGCGTGGCTCCAACAACCTCCTCCTCAGCAGTGACGTCAGCGTGACGTCCACCGTACATGATTTATTGATTGGTTCTACTATTTTCATTACCTAAGGTCGTCTCAATTTAATTTGCTTCGATACTCCTCCTGGTGCGAGCATTTGACGACTCGCGCACCGCTTACTTCCCCAATCAACAACTACACTTTTACTCCTGACTCATGAGGCTTCTCACTCACTCTTATCGGGCCGGCCTGCTCACCTATCACAGCCTCGTGAGTCCTGTGACCCTTGTGAGTTTGGTGAGCTTTGCGACCCTGGCGTGTCTGGTGAGCTCTGTCCGCCTCTAGAGCTTGGTGAGGTTGGTGAGTGCGGTGAGCCTTGTCAGCCTGGTGAGTTTCCTCGGCGGCGAGTCCATTTCAGGCAAACTTCTCTCCTTCAGGTTTTTCGTGGCGTGGGGCGCATCTTGCCGTGTGTCGCGCGTCCCTTCGCCATTTTCTTCTTCATCATTACTTATTGCAAACTCTTTCCCATAATGTCTCCAGCCTTTTTCTTTCCTTCTGTCGATAAAAGTAAACCAGTGGTACAGAGGAACCATGCGCGCTTTGGGGTCCGAGGGGTCTCCAAGCGCACGGGTTCGAAACCAGTCCACGGTCCGAGTGTAGGTTGGGCTTCCTCACTCGAGGCAACGGTTTCCTAGCGGGTGGGCTTTGAGATAGGAGGTACCCCAAAAAGTACCTCCTTTAGCCCATAAATTCCCGGGAAAAAAAGCCCGCATGGTATAAAAAAAAAGAAAAACTTCGTCGATACTTTCCTCCAGCTGTTTAATATTTGCCATAAAACACTTGACTTACTTTTAACGCACAAGCCTTAATTGATATGAACCTTGTCAATAAAGATCGCAAAGCTTTTATAACGAGCGCCACTTTTCTTACAACTTTTCTTTTAGTTCACGGTTCACATAATTCTCCGCGTAATTTCAGACCAACTTTCCTTACACAACTCATCGATAATTTCCAAACCTGAGTGAACGGCAGCCCGGCTTAGTATAGCTACACTCATATTCATACAACCATGCAGTTCTTTTTCCCCCAAAATAAAAGGCAAACACTGGGAAAGGAGGCGGTCGAGGACAATTAGTAACGTGAACTCGTAAACTGACGTCATTTCCAGGTACTCTTGACTCTCAGGTGACGCTTTGTTGCTGCTCGTTGACGAAATACTTGGAGAAAGAAGTGTGTGTGTGTGTGTGTGTGTGTGTGTGTGTGTGTGTGTGTGTGTGTGTGTGTGTGTGTGTGTGTGTGTGTGTGGCACTAGTTCACCTCTCCCTTGTGTTGCTGTGTTGCGATTTGTGATGGTGTGGTGTGGTGTGGTGTGTGTTGTATGCTTGTCTTTATGTTGTGCTGTGTTGTGTGTTGTGGTGTTGTGGTGTTGCGTTGCCACTTCAGTGTTGAGTTGCAGCGTCAGACGGAACACGATATCAACCATCAACATCCATCATCCACCACCATCACCTAGTCATCACCACCACCAGCCAGCCAGCCACCACCACCACCACCACCACCACCACTCAAAACTCAACACTGATATGACTCGGCACAAACTTTTATATTCAAGAAGCACCTGAAAATGTATGAGAACTGCCACACTGCACGGAGGGAGTCTTTTTTGCGCGTCTCTGGAGGGCGGGCAGGAACGCAGGCAAGCAGGCAAGCAGGCAGGCAGGCAGGCAGGCAGGCAGGCAGGCAGGCAGGCAGGCAGGAGGAGGAGGAGGAGGAGGAGGAGGAGGAGGAGGAGGAGCAGTCAGTGATCATAAACTGATATCGTGCTCCGAACATCGACCAAGTTACAATTGCGTACATTGAAGATGCAGATTGATTTTCAGTGTGTGTGTGTGTGTGTGTGTGTGTGTGTGTGTGTGTGTGTGTGTGTGTGTGTGTGTGTGTGTGTGTGTGTGTGTGCGGCCGTGTCTGATTGCGCAAGTGGAGAGGAGAGGGCCAAAAAAAGAAAAAGTAAATGACATGATAACTTGATTGATTGAGAGGCATTAAACATTAGTGCACCACGAAAACGGAGTCATATGGCGCCTCACTGCTGCACCTGCTGTGACTGCATGCCCAAACAGCCTCCACCGCCGCCACTCGTCACCACCAGTCACGCCGCAGCACAGACCTCCTCCACTCTCAAGCTCCTTTGTCTGCGTCCCGTCACGTTATGCGCTGCGCAGACAATGGCAGTTACACACCAGCAGGCTAAGCGTCGCGAGGGAAGACAAGGCAAACTGGGACTCACTGGTGTGCTAGCCTCAAATACCCAGACAACCAATAAAGTGAGGGTTACGGCATCCTTGTTCTGCTGATCATGTCTATTTCAGTTCCCTTCGGCCAGTATTTGATTATCAAAGTCTCCATCTTCTATTCTGTCTGTTTCCATAACTTTGTGTCCTGCAATTCAGCAACGTGAAGGGTTATTTACTGGTTCCCACAGCTTAATCTGCCGCCATTCTTTCCTTACGGTCTTGGTTATGTTTTTAATGGTCGCTAAGATATCTTCCACTCTGCCTGTGTTCCCTGATCCAGGATATTCTTCTCTTGTCTCCAGCATTCCCGCATTCCTCTTCGCTGTGTCTGGCGGAACGCACTGAATGCACAACTCTCTTTTCTTCATGACCGTGTTGTTGCTGCGGCGTCATTACTTAATCAATATCCAATCTATTTTCAACAAAAGGACTAAATTATCCCACACCGTGTTTTGCTCACCGAAAGGACTCATCTCATATTTGTCGATCTTCTTATTTGAGATTTATGGATTGGAATCTTTGTGTGAAGAAAACGTGTTTCGTCATCCTCCCCCAAGCAGCGTTCAGATCACCTGTCCCCGCGCCTCACTAATGCAGATTTGTCCTATCTTTTTTTTTTTTTTTCCGAGCTCATTGTATAATTTACCCCTTGCCGCTGTAACAACCATGTTAAGAATTATTAACATACTTTTCGCTTATATATCATTCTTCCCCATTCTAATTACTTCGGAAAAAAAAATTGTAAAGGCTGTCGCCCTGTGTGCACCTGGCGTGTCTCTGCCTGTGTGACGTGACGGCGCGTCATCACCACTCATCTGTACAACACCCACACACACGCACATTTCTCTACTCTGCTTCCACCAAACCTAAATTTCTTAGTTAGGTCATTATAATTGTAGTGACAATTCCTGAAACTCATCTATTCATGATAACAGTGATGACGCTTGTACAGCTTTTCTATTGGTCAATCGGAAACTCGGCAGCAGACTAAAAACACCTCTAGAGGGACTGGCGAGATCCGTCTGTACCTGTCGCTGCCGGATGCAGCGCCTGAGTCACGCTTACCACGCCGCCGCCGGGCACAGGCCAGCCGGCGAGGCCGCGTGGTGGTGCACCAGCCACCAGTACAGCCAGCGCCCGTTTTCAGGCAGCCAAGTGCACCTTGAGGCAGCCAGCCTCCTTGCTGCGCGGAGAGGCAGTGTCCTTTACCTGGGCGCCGTGTGAGGCACTTGGTCAGAGAACACCAATGAGAGTAACTGTTGTTGCCTAAGTGAGAGTGCATACTTGCACGCCCTCGCTGTCTGCTGACCTTAAACACCGCTTACTCTCTCTCTCTCTCTCTCTCTCTCTCTCTCTCTCTCTCTCTCTCTCTCTCTCTCCAAGCAACGCCCTTCACTACCACACCCTCCACTCCTAAGCTTCAGCCACGTCTTGCACACTTGCTTCACAATCGCCATCTCACAAAGACGTTCCCTGCATTACAATACTCTACTGTACTGTATGTACATCAAGTTGTTCCATCTTTGTTATGTACGTATGTTGTACAAACAGGTTCATCTTCCTCATTCATATGTTGAGTTTACATGTGAATAATCTCGGTAATGTTAATGGCTGATCAAACCAGTATCTTCCTCATTCACGGCTGAATGAGTTCATCTGTACCGCGGAGCTGCGCCACGCCGCGCCACTAGCCACCCATGCGGCTCGCAGAGCACGGTAGGGACTGGGTCGTTCAGTTCGTTATTCAAGGTCATGAGGAGCAGAAGTCTCCTGGAGGATGAGCCTGGCCTGGGCGGCGTGGAGGCGGTGGCAGGGCGCGTGGCGGGGCGGTGTCAGTGCCGCAGGACAGCTTCCATGCGACAGGCGGCCAATAATGGCATCAGCTGGCTGGCAAGGCAAATTATCTTAACAACACACATTTGCATCTTCAAATACGCAAAGCGCTTGGCTGACTGAATCTTTATTGGGCTTTGGTTGTAAAATGGCAATCTTGGTTTGTGTTTGGTTTGGCGGGCGGGTAAACAGGCCACCGAGGGCGGCGCAGCGACGCCTGCAGCCCTTTATTAAAAGCACCGTGGCGCTCACCTTTACACCGAGTCAATATGGCGCACAAAGGTATCATTAATATCATGTCATCACCTCCGTTATGTGACACGTGTTTCCAGATTCATTAATTCTATTTCTCTTTCCTTATTGGTTTATCTAACATTGCCAGCACACGCGGCGCGAGCCCCCTGCCTCCTGCAGCTCCGCCACCCGCGCCACTCATCCCTCCCACGCTATTAATTCAACATAAAGAGTAATTCCAAATAAATAAACAAATGAATAAATACAATAAAAACCAATAAATAACAGTCTCATGGAGTACATCCCATCACCATCACCCTGGCATCCCAATAGCAGCAGCCCCCTGCGGCACCGTGCACCACACCGCCTCACCGCCACTCTCTCCTCGGGCAGCAGCAGCAGCAGCAGCAGTCACCTGAGGCACCACCACATCACCTCACCATCATCGCCACACTCTCCCGGCCTCCACACACACACACACCTCCACTCACACCAGCCTACACATTACAAAGCTGCCAAGTTGTACCTTTGTCGCTGACTCACTGGCACAGTCAGACCACGACCAGCGACACGAGACGACCATTTCACAACACTGAGGCGCCGATCAGCGTGACACCGCCTGGAGGGCAGACGTGTCACACTCACGCCGCCGTTACATTACTGTATGTACGCCAGCCTGAACTTAGGCCGCCCGGCACCACGGCCAGGGCACGTCCAACCCCCAGCCTAGTGGCCACAGCTCCTGTCAGGCACAGGCACAGGCACACACACACACACACACACACACACACACACACACACACACACACACACACACACACAAATCCTTGAAGGCTCTGAAGCACCGGCAAGCCACAGGAAATGGTTAAATGAGCAAGTAACGAACAAACAAGCCTCGATGAAGCACCACATGCTCACCTGCCTCGCGTCACAGGACTCGGCCTTACAGTCTGTTCTCCTGTGCGTGGCGCTTAAGACAGCCTGGCAGAGATGGTTCCCCTAAGATGTGCCGCGTGGGGGCGGAGGCTCGCCCTGGCCTGTCAGGACCCGTCGCCCTGCCTGTGGGGGCGGGAGGGGCCACGGTTCACTGTACTGCAGGAATGTTCAGGTCGCCAGGCACGTCACCGCATCACGTCACCGCGACGTTCAGACACTCGTGATGAAATGAAGGGCTTTCATACACCACGGAAACACTTCCCCAACCTTCAGGAACCCGTGAACCCCGTTCAGGAAATAAACCGTGCTTCCGATTTAGACATATTTTCCAAGACTTCCTTTCCCATTACCATTATTACTGTACTATTCACAAAAACATTAAGACACAATGCTCTGAGAAAACTTCTTATTGTGATATGCTGAGGCGGATGTGACCTCTCGTTGTGAGCGCAGCATTACACAGGTCGCTGGCCTCACGCTGCGCCGCCCCTCGCCCTGCCCCGCCCTGCCAGCCTAGCCCTCATCGTGGCGAGCAGGAGTGAGGCGGTCAGACAGCAGCACAGCGGCACAATCTCGGCCTCCCGCGGCATCAGGAGAAACAGAGGCCTGGCGTCAGGCGACCTTGGCGCCCCTTGCCGCGTGGTGCCTCGGGCGCCGCGCACACCCCGGGGGAAAGGCGGCACGTGATTCAGTGTTTCGTGCGCGATTATGGCTATTTCCTGTCCCCCGAGGCGCCCCCGCCAGCTCCTCCGATCCATGAGACACTCGTGGCGGAGGAAGGGGGCGGAAGCTCCATCAACATTCCTGGAGCAGTAAATACTGCTGACGCTCAGCACCGCACCGCAGCGCAGCACAGCGTAGCACCAAGATGTGCACCCAAGGCTGAAAATGCTCAGGGAAACGGCATTTCAAGGAATATTTTTGTAGGAAAAACAGCAAATAATACTGTAAATAACAACAACAACAACAACAACAACAACGACAACGACGACGACGACGACGACGACGACGACGACAAACAACAAAACCATAATAAAAACATTACTTCTATCATTCTCATTATCAATAATTATTGTTACTACTGATACCAACATGAGTATTGTTACTCTCAGCAGTAGTAGGAATAGTAAGATAGTAACAACAGCAGCAGCAACAACCACAACATGAGTATCAGCATCAGCATCAGCATCAGCAGCAGCAGTGAAGTGATGCAGAGCCCAGCAGACAACGACCACCACAGCTGACGGCTAAAGTTAACAGGGTGACTCAGGGGAGGACACACCCGCTGATAAGACAACACGCCA
>NC_059270.1:4010359-4022859 GCF_017591435.1 Portunus trituberculatus
AGAGAGAGAATAATGAGGAGGAGGAGGAAAACATGAAGATTAGCAAAACAATTCAAGAGGGAAGAGGAAAAAAGGGACAACAAAAGAAGAATAGAAGAGAGAGAGAGAGAGAGAGAGAGAGAGAGAGAGAGAGAGAGAGAGAGAGAGAGAGAGAGAGAGAGAGAGAGAGAGAGAGAGAGAGAAAGTCAGAGAGAGAAAGAGGAGAGAGAGAGAGAGAGAGAGAGAGAGAGAGAGAGAGAGAGAGAGAGAGAGAGAGAGAGAGAGAGGGAGAGGGGCGACGCATAAAGGAGGGAGAGAGGAGAGTAAAAGAGGAGAGGGGGACAAAATTATGAGGAAATATAACTGGAGGGAAAAGAAGGGAGAGAAAAAGTTGTAGGAAAAATGAGGGATGGAAGAGAGGGAGGGAGAGGGTGAAGGAGGCGTGTTGGGAGAGTGGCAGGAGGAAGGAGGGGGAGGAGGAAGACATGGGAAGAGGAAGGGATGATGGAGGCGGCAGGGATAAAGGGGAACATAGGAATGCAAAGGAAAAGCCGATGACAGAGGACTTTATCGGACCATCGTGAGGTTATCAGCTGAGGCGAAGCACCGGCACGGCTCAGGGGGGGCTGGTCTGGAGGGTCGGAGGGCGTGAGGGGGGCGCCAACCCTTCCTCTTCTAACCCCTGGACTGTGCGGCGCCGGCAGGTGGTGATGGTAGGGGGTGAGGGGGTGGCGGGTGGCAGGGAGGCAGGGAGGCTGGGAGGCAGGGAGGCAGGGCTTTCTCGCAAGGTACAAAACATGAGCCTTTTTGTGAGAATGAACGTGGGAAATTTACGGCCTCCTCAAGCAGTGTTGTAGTATTCCTTCTTGACGGGCGGGAAAAAACTTGCAGTAATTAGCGGATTAATGATGATGGAGGCACATCTGAGGCTAAAGTGGGAGGCGGCGACCGGCGGTGGAGGAACCCTTGCCTCCATGGGTGTCGGCCGCCGCCCTCACAGCCCGCCGCACGCCATAGCTCACACCGACGGATACTATACACGTGTGTGTGTGTGTGTGTGTGTGTGTGTGTGTGTGTTTCCACTTTCATTGCAGAGCAGAAGCAAAATGACCACTCGCCTCGTCTCATTTATATAAGACGAGCAGACACGCAGACAGACAGGCAGAGAGACAGACAGGTGAAGAAGTAGACACACAAATAATATAGACACAATAGATAGACCTACTGAATGACAGATAGATAGATAGATAGTTGGTAGGATGGACGAAAAGGCAAATAGACAAGAACAAAGCCTATCAATGGGTGTTGACATCCTCCAGCCGTGGACGGCAACACCTGCGTGATGCACCGTAACGAAGGCCTCACACCTGACACACCTGCTCGTCACGCGGCTACAGGAAAACCTCGGCAGCTAACACGTGTGTCGCCTCAACCTGAACCCCGCCACCACATCATTCTGCATGTCACCATTCCCTCCTGCCCACCACTCCACCCCGACCACAGTCCGAGCTGCGCCCACCTTGTCACACCATATTTCTGGATGGTGTGCTGATCACTGCGGCCCTGCTATCACCACCGATGCTGCAGCCGCCGCCACCATCGTCACAGCCACCACCACCAGCCTCACCCACATCGTGTGCCGGGGACGGCGGTGCCTCGCCACCACGGACTCAGTGACCAAGTAATTCTGTGGGTCCCCTTCGCTGCCTCCCTAATTTCCCCTCGTCTTTAAGGACACTCGGGGCCAGGGCTCAACGCCTTCCCGAGCGGCAGCTTTTTAATTACGTACAAGCCTCGCCGTCAACTATTCAGCGCGATGCAGTGTTGGCAGCTAATCATATCATTACTTCATTTCTTCTTAAATAGTTGAGGCAGTGTTGCGAGCTGGCTCATCGCGCCGCCGCCTCCACGCCCAGCCCCGCCCCGCTCTTGCCGCGGCCTGGGGTGGGCGGCGGGCGGTGGGCGGTATTCTGCAGTAGTCAGTGCTGCACTGCTGCATGCTGCTGGCAGGCCGATAGCCCGGAGCTTTAATACATGCATGTCAAATATATAATAATATTGAGTATCATTTAATCAGGAGATATACAGCATCAAGTAATTAACAGCTGTGAGGCAGGCGCCGCCCACACAAGCCAGGCAGCCCTCAGACTCAGCCTCACCATGACTGACACTCTGCAGGACTGAACCTAACAAAGATTCAGCCTCTGCAAGACCCAAGACTCGATAAGTCTGAGTCCAGGCAAGCCTGAGCCTTGGGAAGACTTACTTAGTCTGAGCCTCGAGCCTCGCAGGACGCCCGGGGCAGCGGGTCTGCCGGAGATGCGTGGCGGCGCCTTTGCCCCGCGCCAAGGATTTATGAAATACTTTAATTATCGGAAAGACTGCCTGACAATGATTCCATTAGCATTCTAAGCGGCAAATTAAGCCGCCACTCCATTAAACAGAGCATCCCAGGCCGAGCCTGCCTGCAGCCAGGAGGGAGGCCAGGCGGCGGTCAGCGGCGGCGGGGGCAGGAGCAGCAGCGGCAGGATGTGGGCAGCAGGCAGGAGTTGTAGCAAGTGGGGTGAGGGCGCGCGGCGTGAACACACACCATCAGGGGATTCGCGGAGGCGGAGGGAAGGGGAAGGAAGAGAATAGAATGTGAGGGGAGGGGAGGAGAAGGGGAGGAAGGGTAGGGGAAGGGGAAGGGGAGGAGAGAGGCGCGAGAGAACACCACACCACAATACCCGTGGCACTCGCTTGTGACGTCACAGTGCCAAAACAAGGTGCTAGCGTGAGGAGGAGGAGGAGGAGGAGGAGGAGGAGGAGGAGGAAATGGAGAGAGGAGGATGAGCGGAGGCGGAGAATCGAGTGAAGCAAGAGAGGGGAGAAAGAAGAGGGAGGGAAAGGAAAGGAAAGGAAAGGAAAGGAGAGGAGGAGGAGGAGGAGGAGGAGGAGGAGGAGGAGGAGGAGGAGGAGGAGGAGGAGGAGGAGTGGAAGGAAACACAGTCAACACAAAGAGCAAGGGATGAAAATCGAGTGAAAGAGAGAAAAGGAAGAGAGAGAGAGAGAGAGAGAGAGAGAGAGAGAGAGAGAGAGAGAGAGAGAGAGAGAGAGAGAGAGAGAGAGAGAGAGAGAGGGGGGGGTGACACTTGGGTTTGGTGGGAAAGGAAAAGGAAGAGCAGAAGGAGGAAGAAGAAGAAGAGGAGGAGGAGGAGGAGGAGGAGGAGGAGGAGGAGGAGGAGGAGGAGGAGGAGGAAAGGGAATGAATAGAGAGGGAATCAACAGAGTACATTGTGTGGGAGATTGTATTGGAGAGAGAGAGAGAGAGAGAGAGAGAGAGAGAGAGAGAGAGAGAGAGAGAGAGAGAGAGAGAGAGAGAGAGAGAGAGAGAGAGAGACAAGAGTGAGAGGAGAAAGAGTGAGGGAGAGTGAGGAAGGTTAAAGCGGAGAGGCCACCTGAGTACAAGTATTGATTTTCTCTCTCTCTCTCTCTCTCTCTCTCTCTCTCTCTCTCTCTCTGTCTAGCATCCTTACCTTGTCAGAGAGAGAGAGAGAGAGAGAGAGAGAGAGAGAGAGAGAGAGAGAGAGAGAGAGAGAGAGAGAGAGAGAGAGAGAGAGATTATGGTGAGGGGAAGGAAATTCAGAGGGAGTAAGAGAAGCTGACGGTAAGAGAGCGAGGAGGAAGAGGAAGAGGAGGAGGAGGAGGAGGAGGAGGAGGAGGAGGAGGAGGAGGAGGAGGAGAAAGGAGTGAGAGAAGATGAATGAATGAATGTGTGAAGGTAAAATGTGAATTAGATAGACAGACAGATAGACAGACAGACAGACAGACATACAGACATACAGACATACAGACATAAGTAAGCATGTAAATAAATAGATAAATAAAAACGTAGATAATTTATAAGCTAGTAAATAGATAAGACAAAATTAACTAAATAAAAAAAAACTACGAATAAGAAGAAAAAAGAAAATAAATAAATATGCACGTTTACATAAAATACGGTGGTGGTGGTGGTGGTGGTGGTGGTGGTGGTGGTGGTGGCTCAGAAACATCAACTTTACAAGGATTCCACAACACGTATCTCAAAAACAAACACAGCAAAGGCAACCCCAATGGCACCTTGATACACACCCCCCCACACCACACACCCACGGCAACACCCCTCCCTCTCTCTCTCTCTGTATGTCTGTCTCTACACCAATCACCTCCCTCAGTCACCACCAAAAAATTTGAACTCCACCACAACAACACTTGCTTCTCCCACCACCACCACCACCACCACCACCACCACCACTACCACTTTTCTCCTGCAGAAGGCTTGGGCGAAGTGGCGGAGGCAATAACAGCATGTACCCAGACGGTGATTCCCTTATTCCTAGAGCTGTATTGCGAGAGAGAGAGAGAGAGAGAGAGAGAGAGAGAGAGAGAGAGAGAGAGAGAGAGAGAGAGAGAGAGAGAGAGAGAGAGAGAGAGAGAGAGAGAGAGAGAGAGAGAGAGGGGGGTGAACTGAAGGTAGGTGAATTGCGTTGAGTTCAGTATTCAGAATCACTTTGCTCTCTCACCAGCACTATTTTCCAATGCCACAAGGGTGATTAGCGGGGTTTTCAAGAGTGTTTCTCCAGTTAATAATATAGAAATCTTGCCACTCTCCCTCTAGAACCGTCAAAACACCTTAAACTCGTGTAATCTTAAAATAAAGCCTTTTTGAGACAGTGGAGGTGAAGCAGAGTAGTGTTTGAAAATACGTGCCAAAGTAGAAGTTAGAAAGTACAGGTAGATATGTCTGAGGGAATGATGAGGGCTTGACGTACATAGGAGGAAAAGAAGAAAGGAGAGTTTGAGGAATTAAAAAAAGTGAAGGAAGTGTTGAAGAAAGGAATTTAGCTGGACAGAGGTGAAGGAAGGACTGAAGGATATGAAATAGAGGTAGATAAATTTGAATGAATGGTGACGTAGATAAGATGAATGAAGGAAGTTTCAAGATTAAAAAAAAATAAGGAAGTGTTGAAGAAAGGAATTTAGCTAGAAGAGGTGAAGGAAGGATTGAAGGATATGAAACAGAGGTAGGTAAATTTGAATGAATAGTGACGTAAATAAGATGAATGAAGAAAGTTTGAAGATTAAAAAAAATAAGGACGTATTGAAGACAGGAATTTAGCTAGAGAGGTGAAGGAAGGACTGAAGGAAATGAAGCAGAGGTAGATAAATTTGAATGAATGGTGACGTAGATAAGATGAATGAAGGAAGTTTGAAGATTAAAAAAAATAAGGACGTATTGAAGACAGGAATTTAGCTAGACAGAGGTGAAGGAAGGAATGAAGGAAATAAAGCAGAGGTAGATAAGATTGAATGAATGGTGAAGTAGATAAGATGAAAGAAGTTACAGGAAAGTTTGTAGTTGAAAAAAAAAAGTGTTAAGGACAGGGATTTTGCGGGACAGGAGTGAAGGAAGGACAGAAGGAACTGAAGTAGAAGTAGAAAGTCTAGCTTACGTAAGATGAAAGAATGTAAAAAAAAAGCTTGAAGTAAAAAAAAAAGAAAAAAAAGTGGTGAAATCAGGAAAACAGCTAGACAGAAGTGAAGGGAGGACTAAAGCACCTGAAGGAACGGCTGAAAGGAACACTGAAGGAAGGAATAAAGACAGGAGTAAAGGCAGGGCAGGGAGGCAGAGTGTGTAGGTAGAAGGAACGGAGGGTGGACTGTAGCTAAAACTCTCTCCTGGTGTAAGCAATCAACGGTGTCTGAAGCAATTGCTGGCTAGACTGGTTAACCTACTCTGCCTGCCTGTCTGTGTGTGTGTGTGTGTGTGTGTGTGTGTGTGTGTGGCCATCAGTACAACCAGCAAGCGAAATGAGAATCCTGGTCCACCGCCACCACTACCAACCAATTGAGAGAGAGAGAGAGAGAGAGAGAGAGAGAGAGAGAGAGAGAGAGAGAGAGACCTACAGCAATCAGGTAATGCATATGGTAATCTAGGGCACAGTAACTGGTAACTCCCATGCCAACTTGAATAATTCCCAATGTCAATCAGGATTACTCACGATCCCACGAGTTAATCCCTCCCATGGCAACTCTGGACTTAGCACACACTCCCATGGTAACGTAGGATACCTTACTGTCCCTCCCATGGCAATTTAAAACTTACTACACTCCCATGGTAACGCAGGATAGCTTAGTGTACCTCCCATGGCAACTTAGGATTTACTACACACTCCCATGGTAACGCAGGATAGCTCAGTGTCCCTCCCATGGCAACTCAAATTGATACTCCACATGACAACTTTTTTTTTCGAGGTTCCCATGGCAAAGAAGATTACTTAAGTGTCTCCCATGGCAACGAGAGATTACTGTAGTCTCCCATGGCAACTGGAACTAATGAACAACTCCCATGGCAATACTAATCAATCCAGTGAAAATAATTGGGTATCTGAACTCTCCCATCGCAACTGAAACTAAGACTCTCATTCTCAAACACTTTTCAAACATTCTGCGCTTCACCTCCATTATTTCAAAAGGCTTCATTTAAATTTCCACGAGTTTTTCAAGGTGTTTTTACTGTTTTAGAGGCAGACTGTCGAGATTTCTACCGTATTAACTGCAGACACACTCTTGAAAACCAGGCTAATCATCTCTATGGCCTTGGAGAGAGAGCAAAGAGTGTTATATTAAAAAAAAACGCCTCCCTTTCTCACCCCGACCATTTTCAAGGACCACATACACGAATAGCGAGTTCTAAAGAGTATTTTTCCTGTTGACTGTATAGAAAACTTGTTAATATGTCACTAAATTCATAGAAACATCCTTAAAAACCCTTGTCACTTCAACTAAAGCCCTTTGAAAATAGTGAGGCGCAGAGACGTTTTAGAATATCTGCCTTTACCCTCACCACAGCCATGAAGTCTCCTCCCACAGCAGCGGTAAGACACTATGGCGAGGCTGGCTCTCCCATGGCAACCAGGTACCCGCCATGTGAAGGTTCCCACGGTAATTAGAGTGGGTGTTAATACCAGTGGACATGTCCCTCCCATAGCAACTAATCTTCCTGACCACTGCCACCACCATCATCATCACCACCACTGCTGCTACTACTACTACTACTACTACTATCATCGCCTCTATGACTACCACTACGACCACTATCACTACTACTACTACTACCAATACTACTAACACCACCACCACTACCGTCACTACTACTACCACCACCACCACCACCACTACTACTACAAAACAAAAGCAAGATTATGATATGAATGCAAATAAATTGAAATGAGAAAATATAAGAAAATAAACTTGACAGAAAGAAAGGAGTTAGGTGAGGTGAGGTGAGGTGAGGTGAGGTGAGGTGAGGTTAGAAAGGAGAGAAAAGAGTTAAAAGAAGAGAAATGAGGAGAAAACGATAAGTGAAACAAAAAGAAAATGAATAAAAAGAAGAAAGGGAAAGGAAATAGAAAAAGCAAGATAAGGAGAGAGAGAGAGAGAGAGAGAGAGAGAGAGAGAGAGAGAGAGAGAGAGAGAGAGAGAGAGAGAGAGAGAGAGAGAGAGAGAGAGAGAGAGAGAGAGAGAGAGAGAGATGAAAAGGAAAAATAAATGAACACGAACGCTGAAATAATAAAAAAAAAGACGTAAAGAAGGAAAAGAAACAAAACGAAAGGAAAAAGCACACACACACACACACACACACACACACACACACACACACACACACACACACACACACACACACACAAAGTTGAAGGCGAAAAAAAAATGAACTTGAATTCTTGATGACAAAAATAGACAAGAGAGAGAGAGAGAGAGAGAGAGAGAGAGAGAGAGAGAGAGAGAGAGAGATCAGTATGTGATGGAAGGAAAATGTTTGGTGGTTTTGAAAGCAATATTTTGTCAGATTCGGATGTAAACAATGCCAACCCTCTCTCTCTCTCTCTCTCTCTCTCTCTCTCTCTCTCACTCTTTCTAGATCCCGAGGCAGGCAAAGGGCGTGGCATGGGAGGGAGTGGAGAGGAGGGGAGGGGAAGGGAGGGCATGGGAGGAGAGGAAGGAGGAGGAGGAGAGAGAGAGAGAGAGAGAGTGCGTGGGAGGTGAGACAAGGTGAGAGAGAGAGAGAGAGAGAGAGAGAGAGAGAGAGAGAGAGAGAGAGAGAGAGAGAGAGAGAGAGAGAGAGATGCAGTAGTAATGGTGGTAGTAGTAGTAGTAGTAGTAGTAGTAGTAGTAGTAGTAGTAGTAGTAGTAGTGGTGGTGGTGGTGGTGGTGGTGGTGGTGGTGGTGGTGGTGGTGGACAAGAAGCATAATGGTGGTAGGCAATGGTGGTTAATGACAGTGGTGGTGTGGTAATGGTAGTGGCGGCCGAGTGGAGAGAGAGTGATGGTGGTAGTTACCTCTTAAAGGGTGCTTTGTCTCTCTCTCTCTCTCTCTCTCTCTCTCTCTCTCTCTCTCTCTCTCTCTCCATCTTTTATCAAACCCTGCTTCTATTTCATCCCTTCTCTATCTCCTTATCTCTTTTTCCTTCCTTCTTTCCTTCTCCCTCACTCCTCTCCTCTCCCCTCACCTCCCCCCTCTCTTCCCCATCATTATCTACCTGTAATGAGGGGAGACAGCCAGGTAGGGAGCGGGAGAGGTCTTCAGAAAGGCTTTTAAGAAGGTAATGGACACACACACACACACACACACACACACACACACACACACTAAGAGAGAGAGAGAGAGAGAGAGAGAGAGAGAGAGAGAGAGAGAGAGAGAGAGAGAGAGAGAGAGAGAGAGAGAGAGAGAGAGAGAGAGAGAGAGAGTACTAAATAAAGTGCATCTCTCTCTCTCTCTCTCTCTCTCTCTCACTCCTCTTTCTTTCTCTCTCTCTCTCTCTCTCTCTCTCTCTCTCTCTGAAATGGAGGTAAGAAAGGAGGAAAGAGGTAAATTCCATAAATTCGGCTCTCTCCTTTTCCATTAGAGAGAGAGAGAGAGAGAGAGAGAGAGAGAGAGAGAGAGAGAGAGAGAGAGAGAGAGAGAGAGAGAGAGAGAGAGAGAGATCTAAGTCTAAATACTTTTAATTAATATTCAACCATCTCAAGAGTTAGTGTGGACTTATCTTCTTAGTCTCTCTCTCTCTCTCTCTACTGATTAGTGTCTTTCTTTTGTCGCACTGAATGAGAGAGAAGAGAGAGAGAGAGAGAGAGAGAGAGAGAGAGAGAGAGAGAGAGAGAGAGAGAGAGAGAGAGAGAGAGAGAGAGAGAGTCCTTATTTCAGAGTACTTTTATTTTGATTGGGAAAGGAGGAGGAAAGCCAGAGAGAAAGAGGAGAGGGAGAGAGAGGGAGAGGGAGAGGGAGAGAGAGGAGAGGAAGATGGAGGAAAGGGAGAGATGGAGGGAAAGAATCATCACCCAAGGGAGAGAAAAGGGAGGGAACAAAACTCTTCCATTATGTCTCCATCTGTACTGATTGTTGCTCTCTCTCTCTCTCTCTCTCTCTCTCTCTCTCTCTCTCTCAGATACTCACATTTTGGCGTCACAAGATCACTTTTCGAGAGAGAGAGAGAGAGAGAGAGAGAGAGAGAGAGAGAGAGAGAGAGAGAGAGAGAGAGAGAGAGAGAGAGAGAGAGAGAGACAGACAGACAGACAGACAGACAGACAGACAGACAGACAGACAGACAGACAGACAGACACACACACACACACACACACACACACACACACATTGAATTCCGCTAGAATGGAATGACTCTCTCTCTCTCTCTCTCTCTCTCTCTCTCTCTCTCTCTCTCTCTCTCTCTCTCTCTAACTCGTACAATCAGAGAAAATGAGACTTGGTAAACTGACTCTTAGAAAACAGGAAGCTTGGTAACTATTGATATTTGCTTCACAGGAAAAGTTAAATAGGTGCCTTACTGCTGCTACTGCTACTACTACTACTACTACTACTACTACTGGTACTACTACTACTGTTGCTACTACTACTACTACTACTACTACTATTGTTGCTGCTACTCTACTACTATTACTACTACTACTACTACTACTACTATTGCTACTACTACTACTACTACTACTACTACTACTACTACTACTACTACTACTATTCAATAACAGTAATAAGTAAGACTAAAACTACTTTACAATACTTCTAATAGTAATACAACAACGATAACTACTATTACTATCACTTCTATTGCTACTGATACTGCTGCTGCTGCTACTACTACTACTACTACTACTACTACTACTACTACTACTACTACTACTACTACTACTACTTCTACATACCCACACACACACACACTTATAGCACTGTGTGTGTGTGTGTGTGTGTGTGTGTGTGTGTGTGTGTGTGTGTGTGTGTGTGTGTGTGTGTGTGTGTGTGTGTGTGTGTGTGTCTGTGAAGCTAATACAACACTGCGTACTGTTTGCCTACACTTCAGTTTAGTTCCTTCCTCGACACTGACGCACCCAGCTGTCTTCACACACACACACACACAGATGGACCCACGCCGCATCAGTGAACACCCTCCTCAACCCACCCTCCCCTCCTCCTCCTCCTCCTCCTCTTCTTCCCTATGCCTCACCCAGTCTTCCTCCTCCTCCTCCTTCTACACACGGGAACAATTCGCAGGAAAATTATATACCGATCCAAAATTGCCTTTCTTTCCCTTTCAGTTTCAGAAATACATTGTCAGTCGCTGTGTGTGTGTGTGTGTGTGTGTGTGTGTGTGTGTTTGTTTCTCCGTCACACACACACACGTACACACACAAGCTCACAGTCTTACGCTCGTATTAAAAAAACATATTTCTTTCTCACCACGACTAGCCGAGTTTTCAAGACAGTTTCTCCTTATACTAATGTAGAAATCTTGCCAGTCCATCACCGGAATCCCAAAAATAACCCTAAAAACATGAACATCTACAACTAAAGCCTTTGGAAAGTAGAAATGGTGAGAGCAAAGTGTTTAAGAATATTGGCCAAGCAGTGACGCAAGGGTAGTGACGCAGGGAAGTGACGCAGACTTAGCAAGGCTGAGTGACTAACTGAGTAGACTAAGGAGAAGAGAGAGTGAGTGAGGCAAGGCGAGGGAAGGGGAGAAAGGGCGTGGAGGAAGGGCGTGAGGAAGGCGGGAGGGCGTGGAGGGAGAGTAATTAGACACTTGAGTAACCCATGTGAGGCTGCCAAACACTGCCTGCCTGCTGTGTGTTTGTGTGTCTGTCTGTCTGTCTGTCTTACGTGGTGGTGTTCATCTGGCTTTGCTCTTTGACATTACTTGGGTTAATAATCACAATTTTTGATATGTAGTGAGTGTATGACATGTTTTTTTTTTAGTGTTTTCAATATATATGTTCATTTATTCTTCTGTTTATCTTTTTTAATCTATTAATGAGTTCATGTAATTTATTCAGTCCTATATTTATTTTCTGTTTGTCTGTCTGTTTGTCTGTTTGTCCATTCCTATTCCTTGTGTATTAGTTCAGGTGATGATAGTGAAGATGGGTGGTAGTGGCTGGCTGGCTGGCTCGCTCTCTCTCTCTCTCTCTCTCTCTCTCTGGAAAATGAATAATTAGCTTTGTTGCATTTACTTGTGTACGCAGATGTGTGTGTGTGTGTGTGTGTGTGTGTGTGTGTGTGTGTGTGTGTGTGTGTGTGTGTGTGTGTGTGTGTGTGTGTGTATGTCTGTGTGTGTTGTTGTTGTTGTTGTTGTGTTCAGGAAGGGTCAGTGGCATTACAACTCACTTCCTGTCTTGCTGTACTCTTTTGTTTTATGTAAGTTATGGTTGTTGTTGTTGTTGTTGTTGTTGTTGTTGTCATGAGTAATATCCTCTTCTGTAATTTCTTTATTTCATTGGGTATTTCTTCCTTACTTTGTTATCGTTCTAGTAGTAGTAGTAGTAGTAGTAGTAGTAGTAGTAGTAGTAGTAGTTGTTGTTGTTGTTGTTGTTGTTGTTGTTGTTGTTGCTGGTGTTGTTGTTTTTTTTTGTTGTGGTTTTAATATATTTTTTTCCTTTTCATTTTTCCGATGTTTGTTTCGTTTATCTATTTTCTATGTTAGAAACTTTCCTTGTTTTTCATTTTTTTTTTGCATATGTTGTTATTGCTGTTGTTGTTGTTGTTGTTGTTGTTGTTTTAATGTCTATAGAGTGTTCTCGTCTAAATCAACCTCAAATATATTTCTAAAGACTTTTATATTGTCAAAAAACTTAGCCTGTTTTCGTTTGTTATTTGATTGCGAATATTATTTGTTTTTAAAGTAAACAACTCGAGTTTTCTTGTTTATATCTTTTAAAGTGGACCAATAATCTTCTTTCATGTTAACTTTCTTCTTAAAATCATGACTCTCTCCGTTTTGCCACCACCACAGTAACACAAATAAAAACAACCACATGTAGAGAGTGGACCAATAATCTTTTCATGTTAACTTAAAATCATGGCTAATTCTTTCCTTTTTTGCCACCTCCACCACAGTAACACAAATAAAGACAACCACATCTAGAGAGTGGACCAATAATCTTTTCATGTTAACTTAAAATCATGGCTAATTCTTTCCTTTTTTGCCACCTCCACCA
>NC_059270.1:4030359-4040359 GCF_017591435.1 Portunus trituberculatus
AAGGGGGATGGAAATAGAAAAACGTTAAAGAAGAAGAAGAAGAGGAAACAAAGTAAAGAAAAAAAGGGAGATGAAGATAAAATGGAGAAAGGGAAGATGAAGGAAAGATGTAGCGAAGAGGGAAAAATGAAGGGAATAGGAAAGAGAAGCCGAAAAGAGATGAAAGAATAGAGAAAATAGAAAAAAAGTGGAAAAAGAAGACAAGGAGGATGAAAGAGAGATGAAGAAAGGAAAGAGGGGGATAAAAAGGAATGTAGAGAGAAGTTGAAAGGACATGGAAGAAGAAAGAAAGTAAAGAAAAAAAAAATAAAAGAAGATGAGAAGAAGAAAAGACGGATGAAAGAGAGAGATGAAGACAGAAAAAGAGAAAAAAAGGAATATAAAAGAGTTGATAAGAGAGAAAAAGGAAAATGAAAAAAAGGAAAAAGAAATTGAAAGATGAAGGAAAGAAGAAAAAAAAAGGAGAAAAGAAGGATGAAGAAGGAAATGGAATGAAGAGAGAAGTTGAAAGGACATGAAAAAAAAGGAAAAATCAGGAAATAAAGGAAACGAAGAGATAAGTAAGAAATAACATAAATTAATAGGAGATTAGTCACATTTCCATATCTTTTGTTTTTTCCTAATAGTTACGTTGAGTGTTTATCTTCTAACTGTCTATGCGCTTTCCTGTGTCCTGTGTGTGTGTGTGTGTGTGTGTGTGTGTGTGTGTGTGTGTGTGTGTGTGTGTGTGTGTGTGTGTGTGTGTGTGTGTGTGTGTGTGGTTTCCTTTGTGTCAAGCCTACTTTAATTTCTATGTTTCCTTTGTTTTTCACACTACTACTACTATTATTACTACTACTACTACTACCACTACTACTACTACTACAACTACTACTACTACTACTGTTTCTACTACTACTACTACTACTACTATTACGATTACTTTTTGTTCTCGAGCGTTTGATGAGTATGATGATGTCCCGTATTAACACACACACACACACACACACACACACACACACACACACACACACACACACACACACACACACACACACACACACATCACCAGCAGAAGATTGAGTAAACAAGGAATGAGCTGTCGTGATTCCAAGAACGCCTGCACCACAGCTGTCGTCACCACCACCACCACCACCGTCACCACCACCACCACCACCACCACCATTACCCACTCACCACTATCTTTATATCACTACATTAAACTGTCACTGCCACTGTCACCACCACCACCACCACCACCACCACTAACAACAACAATTACATTTCATCACAATTACCACCACACATACTGAACAGAAAATGAGAGAGAGAGAGAGAGAGAGAGAGAGAGAGAGAGAGAGAGAGAGAGAGAGAGAGAGAGAGAGAGAGAGAGAGAGAGAGAGAGATTCAAAACTGGTATTAGGATACAAGTAAAGGTCGTCTTCTTCTTCTTCTTCTTTGTCTTCCTCCTCTTTCTCTTCTTTCTTCTTCCTCTTCACCCTCTACCTCCTCCTCCTCCTTCCTATTCTTCCTCGTCATCTTTCTCTTCCTTCTCTTTCTTCTCCTCTTCACTCTTTTCCTTCTTGCCTTTTTCGTCTTCCTCCTCCTCCTTCTCCTCCTCTTCTCCTTTGTTTTCCTTCTCCTCCTACTGTCGTTCTCTTCTTTTTTCTCCTTCTCCGTCATCTTCCTCTACCACCACCACCACCACTACCACCTTCTCCTCCTCCTCTTCTACCTCCACCGTCCACGCAAGCCCGGTTCGTTACCCTGCGCGGACACAAAGGTATTTTCCTGTCCGTGCCTGACTTAATTAGAAGGATGAGGCAAGACAGGTGAGGCAGGGAAGTTCAACACCAGGGCAGCCATGTGAGGAAACACCGGGATGTTGACACCACTGACACCAATGCATTGTTGCCAGTGCTTAGAATTGCTTGGCTCTCTCTCTCTCTCTCTCTCTCTCTCTCTCTCTCTCTCTCTCTCGCCACGACTATTTTCAAAGGCATCTCTGAGTAATCGGGTTCTCAAGATTGTTTCACCTGTTAATGGCGTAAAAATTGTTGCTGGAATCGTAAAAATATCCTTAAAAACTTCAATTGGAACCTTTGAAAAGTGGAGACTGTTCTTTCGTCTGTTTATGACGGAGAAATTGTTTTAAGTCTGTTGCTGGAATCGTAAAAATATCCTTAAAACTTCAATTGCAGCCTTTGGAAAAAAATATCTTAAGCCTGTTGCTGGAATCGTAAAAATATCCTTAGAACACTGTAACTTCAACTGGAGCCTTTGAAAAGTAGTGGTGTTATTTCGTCACCACTAGTCACCACCAGCTATCACTATCCACTATCAACATGCCTTCGCCTTGACTGTCCTTGCACGCTATCTTGCTATCTCCCAGTAGACTCATGGTTCCTGGTTCTAAAATGTGTCAGCGCCTTATCTTCTCTATTTTTTACAGGTGTTACAGTAAAAGGAGCTCCGTTTTGTGATTTCGAGGATACAGTAGCAGGGAAAGAGGGAGAAAAGGGAGGGAAGGAAAGGGAAGGGAAGGGAAGGGAAGGGAAGGGAAGGGGAGAGGGAGAGAGAGAGAGAGAGAGAGAGAGAGAGAGAGAGAGAGAGAGAGAGAGAGAGAGAGAGTTAATATTATCAATCGTCTTTGATAATATTAACCCCTTCAATACTGGTCCACATTTCTACCTTGATATTTGTGTACGATTAGACCATTTCATTGACATTAGGAAGAATCTATGGAGGTCAGAAGATTAGTAGCCACAGTCTTCACTATTTTAAACCCTACATAAGTTTCTGAAGCTGTATAAAATCACCAAATAGTTTGAATAAATATGAAAACGCATCATGGTACTGAAGGGGTTAAAAAAAATTCCCTCTCTATCTTCACTGATTCATATATTCATCTTATTTACCCAAAGGAATAAAAAAAGCAAGGACAGAAGAAAAGAAAGATTAATTGTCTCTCTCATACAAAACTGGAGACTTCACTAAATAACTTAATAAATCCTTCACTTGTTAGAATTAATGGCCTGGTTATCTTAGAGCAGTGTGTGACAGAGAGACTCGTCAGGAAGCCAATACGTTTATGCTGTTGGCACTCGTTCATCCTTTGTGTTCGATAGTGTAGTGCTTTCACCATCCATTGTCACCGCCACGAACAATCACCGTTTTCACCATCTTTTAGTCACAACTACTTCCTTTTATTCCTTTTTCTTTTTTTTTTTTTTCTTATATGCTCTCTCTCTCTCTCTCTCTCTCTCTCTCTCTCTCTCTCTCTTTTTCATCATTCTTTCTCCTCTTTGCCCTTTCATTTGCTTTTATTCTCAATTTATTTACTTCTCCCGTAATTTACAATAACAACAATATTACTACTACTACTACTACTACTACTACTACTACTACTGCTACAGCTACTTCTACAATTACTACTATTACTACTGCTACAACAACAATACTACTACTACTACTACTACTACTACTACTACTACTACTACTACAAAGTGACTATCATTCTATCACATTATCATAACCACATACTCACCACCACCACTAACAACACCACTTTCACCACCACAGCCATTCATCACCACCACAATCACCATGAACCATCACCATCACCATCACAATTCTTTTCTTAGTCATTTGTTAAGTCTAAAATCTCTCTCTCTCTCTCTCTCTCTCTCTCTCTCTCTCTCTCTCTCTCTGTGGTCACGCTCAAACATCTCTTCCATCAGATAATTCAAACAGGAGATGTCTACCCTGCGGCACCCCACTCACTCGGAACATGTAGTAGTAGTAGTAGTAGTAGTAGTAGTAGTAGTAGTAGTAGTAGTAGTAGTAGTAGTGCAAATGAAAAAATGAAAAAGAAGAAGAAGAAGAAGAAGAAGAAGAAGTAGTAGTAGTAGTAGTAGTAGTAGTTCATTCCTCTTGTTCGCATCTACTACTACTACTACTACTACTACTACTATTACTACTACTACTATTACTGCTGCTGCTGCAATTTCCCTTAATTCCCTGTATTTCATTGTTCAGAATATATGTTATTTTTCCCCTTTCACCAATCATGACTCTCTCTCTCTCTCTCTCTCTCTCTCTCAATCTCATTTCACCTTTTCAAATTACATAAATTTTGACCAGCTCCGTCACTGCATAATTCACCCCGAGGAGACCACACTAACTTGGTAACACTGCTATTGACAGACACCCTCACTCGCTGATTGGCCAAACGTAAACAACCCCACCTTACTTTGAGACGTCTGCCTAACTAACACTATTTCCACCCCAAAACAACACCTTCTTGTATATAAAAACACATGATTACCTAATATAAACAAAACTAACAGCTCAAAATTACATCGTGGCTTTGGCAGGACGAGTGTGGATAGATAAAAGAATACGGTAATTGAGTCAAGGTGAGAATGCGTGTAGGAGTCAACGCGTGGGAGTATCAGTCTGTTCCTAGCTCGCGTGTCTTCAGGGGCGCCAAATTACTGAGACACACTTGACGAGGGAGAGAAATGCAGCAGTGTCTTTCTTTCCCTGTGTGAGTACCGTAGGAGGGCGTGCCGGGCCGTGAAGGTGCAGGGCAAGGCTTGGTGGTGGTGGGTGGTGGGTGGGTGGTGGTGGTGGTGGTGGTGGTGGTTAATCAATCCTATATTTGGAAGCTTTAACTACAAACTTCACTTCTTGCTTCTTCTTATCTTTCTTTCATTTTCTTTTCCTCCTTTTCCTTCTTTCTTCACATGTTTCTCCTCTTACGTTCTGACAGTAGTAGTAGTAGTAGTAGTAGTAGTAGTAATAGTAGTGTAAAGAGCGGTTCTAGAGTAACATTAATAGTAAATTGATTTCTGCAGTCAATCGATAAAATAATGATGATGTCAGAAAAAGCAAACTCGTTAATGGAGGGTTTTCGTGTCCTATCTTGCATTGAGGACGTTTGGAGGAGAGGTGTGGGTGGTGCTGGAGGAGGAGGAGGAGGAGGAGGAGGAGGAGGAGGAGGAGGAGGAGGAGGAGGAGGAGGAGGAGGAGGAGGAGGAGGAGGAGGACGAGAAGGAAGGAGGTGATGGTGTACAGGGCTGAGTGTCGCCTGGTGCTCCTCGATGTCACCATTCCAGCCGGCAAACACCCATCTCATGCCATGCCCTGCGACAGATGGCTCTCTCTCTCTCTCTCTCTCTCTCTCTCTCTCTCTCTCACAGCTTCCCTCTCTGGTGTCATGAGCATAAATTTATAACACTTCGTGCAGCAAACATGACTCCCCGTTAAAACATGCACGCACAGACACACACACACACACACACACACACACACACACACACACACACACACACACACACACACACACCGGACGTAAGTAACGCATCTTAGAACAGAAATTCCAGCGATGAAATTTTAACGAAGAAAAGTTGAATACATGAAGATGAAGGCAGGTGTTTGAATAGGGGGGGAGGGAGGGGAAGGGAGGGGAGGAATAAGGGAGAGGGGGAAGGAGAAAAGAAGAAGGTGGGGGGGGAGGAGCTGAGGGTGGGGCTATTCTCACGACCCCAGAGTCACGACTACAACCCCCTCCTTCCTACCTCCTCCACCCCTCCCCCCTAACTTTAGTCCTTCTTCCCCTCCTCCTCTTTCCTCCTCCACCATTCCGTGAGTTGTGGAGAGAGAGAGAGAGAGAGAGAGAGAGAGAGAGAGAGAGAGAGAGAGAGAGAGAGAGAGAGAGAGAGAGAGAGAGAGAGAGAGAGAGATGAAATGATTAAGATGTGGAGAAATAATTGGGAAGGATTGTCTGTGTGTGTGTGTGTGTGTGTGTGTGTGTGTGTGTGTGTGTGTGTGTGTGTGTGTGTGTGTGTGTGTGTGTGTGTGTGTGTGGTGGTGTGTCAGTCGGTGGAGAAGTAGGAGAGAGGGAGGAGGAGGAGGAGAGAGAAAAAGAAAGGTTGAGAGAGAGAGAGAGAGAGAGGTAAGGTGAGGTGAGGGTGAAATGCGTGTGGTGGTGGTGGTGGTGGTGGTGCAGAAAGCGATAATGATGAAGGGTGTGGTGGTGGTGGTGATAATGGTGGAGGAGGTGGTGGTGGTGGTGGTGGTGGTGGTGGTGGTGGTGGTGGTGGTGGTGTAAAGGTCGGTCATCAACCACCACTGACTTGACCCGACCAAACATAGTCACCACCGCCACCACAACACCTCCCTCTCCCTCTCCCTCTCACTCTCTCCCAGGGGCAACAAAGACCGGAGCCTCGCCATCCCGCATTCCTCTCTCCTCCTCCCTTCTCCTCCTCCTCTCTCTCTCCTCCTCCTCCTCCTCCTCCTCCTCCTCCTCCAAATCCTTCTTCTTCCCTACTTGACTTGTTACTAACTGTATAACTGTCTGTCTGTCTGTCTGTCTGTCTGTTTACCTCCCGTCTGCCGTCTCCTTTCCTTCTTCTCTCTGTTTGTTTTTGATCGAGTTTGTCTGTCTGTCTGTCTGTCTGTCGCTAAATGCCTGTGTTTTTGTTTTTCTGCGTCTTTTTTTGTCTGTCTGTCTGTCTGTCTGTCTGTCTGTCTCTCTCTCTCTCTCTCTCTCTCTCTCTCTCTCTCTCTCTCTCTCTCTCTCTCTCTCTCTCTCTCTCTCTCTCTCTCTCTCTCTCTCTCTCTCTCTCTCTCTCAAGCCGGATGTAGGCGGTATAGAGAGAAGGAAGTGGATTCAAGATATACCCAATCCCTCCCACTCTCTCTCTCTCTCTCTCTCTCTCTCTCTCTCTCTTTTTCCCTCCCTTTCCTCCATCTCTCTCCTCCTCCCTCCCTCCTCTCTCCTTGCAGTTCACGAGACTTTAGACTCATATTGAATTACAGAGAGAGAGAGAGAGAGAGAGAGAGAGAGAGAGAGAGAGAGAGAGAGAGAGAGAGAGAGAGAGAGAGAGAGAATATATATATCTATCCTTACTAAAGACACTCTGCTGTTTTTCTGAAAATATTACTTACTCATCCTCATCCCCCACCTTCCCCACCTCCTCCTCCTCCTCCTCCTCCTCCTCCTCCTCCTCCTCCTCCTCCTCCTCCTCCTCCTCCTCCTCCGCCCGTGTCTCGCCGCCTGCTTAGTGAAACGCCTGCTCACTCGTGCAAGAAATGAAGCTTTCTACTATATCCAAACTTTCCCACCCCCGCGCCACCCCTCTCTCTCTCTCTCTCTCTCTCTCTCCACACCCACACACGCCCCGCCACCACCTATCTATCTATCTCCACCCTCACATCATCTCCTCCTCCTCCTCCTCTTCATCCTCCTCCCCTTCTTCTTCCTCCTCCTTCTCCTACTTCTCAGCCTCCTCTAAGCTCTAAACTTTCCTCCTCCTCCTCCTCCTCCTCCTCCTTCCTCCACATTACCTTTCTTAGCTAAGTGTCTCCATCATCACCACCACTACCACTACACCCATCACCCCCCATCCCCCCTCCATCCGCTCCTCTTCCTTCCATATTCATCCTCCTCCTCTTCTTCTTCTTCGTCTTCTTCTTCTTCTTCGTCCTCTCCACCTTCTATTCTTCTAGTGACGTGTCCTTCACACCCACCACCTCTAATACCCGTCCTTGCATTCTCTCTCTCTCTCTCTCTCTCTCTCTCTCTCTCTCTCTCTGTGTCTCACATCAACACGACCACCATTAGTCTGCCTCCACCACCAACACCACCCCCACCTGCTATCCATCAACATCACCACCACCACCACCAGTAAGTCTGTCAACCTATTTCACCACCACCACCACCACCACCACCAGGCCCCGATCCCTGGGTGACCACAGTTTCAGCCACAATTAAGCTAATGGGTCTGATCCTGCTGGCTGGTGTCCGGCCGCTGACTTTCTCTGGGCGGGAACACGACACTTGCACCGCCCTCGCCCCGCCAGGTGAGGGTTCCGGCGGGTCGCGGGGGTGTCTGGGCACCATATGTAACTTTCAGGGGCTGCCCAGGGCTTCCGGTCTTCCCAATGGGTCACCGTCGCCCCCGGTGGTCGTCACAGGTTGTTATAAACACCGCGGGTGACGTCATGCGTCCTCCGGTGACCCTGAACCGCTGGCTTGGTGCGCTGGCCTGGTGGCATTCCAGTGTGGTGCACCGCGGCCACTTGAGCGTCATCCCTCACGCCCTGCAGTGCTGGGAGGAGGAGGGACCGCCGCCAAGGCACGTTGACGGTGGCGGCGCAACGATAACGGTCCATGCAGTCCCAAGACCTGCGTGTCAGAGGGCTTCCCGTCACCCGCCAGGCCGGGACCCCGCCGCGGCCTCCACTCCCCCGTGGAATGCGTGACGACGAACGTCACGCCTGGTGGCCCGCCGCCCCAGTGGTGGCCCCGCAACCCACAGACGCCTCACGAGGTCCATATGGCCGTCCGCGTGGGCCGGCGTGGCGGGCAGTGGTCCCTTGGCTCCTGGGTCCCTGGGTCCCTGGGTCCCTCGCTCCTCCTGACCCCGCTGACCTTCACCACCTCACCACCTCGCGCAGCAACATTCCTTCAGATCTTCTGGCACAACGGGACCGGGGCGTCTCCCTCCCCCAGGCGGCCACGGGGTGACTCCTCGCCGGCAGCAGGAGACCCACCGGGCCTTCCACACCCCGTGGCCGAGCCAGGCAGGGCTGCCCAGCACTGGACTAGCCCATCAGTCTAGCAGGCGACGTTTCCTTTCAATCCTAATTAGGCCCCAAAAGTCCCCGCGGCCCGAGGCTGGTCAGGGACAGCGACGCGATGGGGAGACCATTAGGCTCCAAAAGTCACAAAGTCAGTCCCAAAGTCCCCGTGGCTCGGGGCACCGCGAGGCACCGCGAGGGTCAACAAACAAGTGACATTTGCCAGTAACTTATGAGAGAGAGGCTAACAGGTCTTCCCTCCCTCCATCCGTCCATCCACCTCTGCTTTCCCTTCCTCATCTCAAAGCAAAACCTATCCCAAAATCCCCACCTCCTCCCCCCCTCTCAGTCCACTGTCGTCCTCCTCCGTTCCTTCAGCTTCCTCCATTTTCCTTCTGTTGAGACTCAATGTTCCACACTTTATCCTCTACTCTCCTCCCTGCTCTCTCCTCTCCGGCAGATCCTCCCTCCTTCCCTGGTGTTGCTGGCTAACAGTGGCTGTCCTTGTAAGGCTGAGGGTTCTTCCTTCTACACCCCGCCTCCCTTTCTTCCCTCACCTCCTAACCTTCCTTTACCCTTTCTCCTCCCTCCCTCCATTACCTTTCACTCTTACCTCCTCCCTCTTCCTTTAGCTTCCTCCTCTCCGACTCTCTCTTTCCGTGTGTTCCCTCCACTAAGCACTCCCTCCCTCCCTCTTTTCTCTCCCTCTCCACACAAATCACTCTTGCATTTTTTAGTTCCCCTTCTCCCCCCCTCTCCTTCTCTCCCTCCTTTTCTCTCTCCCCCTCCGGCGTGATCACTTTATAGCGTGTGAGGGAATGGGAGGAAAGAGGAGGAAAGAGGAGAGAAGAGGGAGTAAGGGCAAAGGGAGAGCGAGAGAGTGAGAGAGGGGAAAAGGAGCAGAGGGGAGAGAGTGAGAGGGGAATGCGTGTCTCACTTTACCAGGTCCCTTTTTACCACTTATCACACACCTCCTCCTCCTCCTCCTCCTCTTCTTCTTCCTCCTCCTCCTCCTCCTCCTCTTACCTCCCCTCTTTCATCGCTCTAACACCTACTCTATACATTAATACACGCTTCCATACACCTCCACCTCCTCCTCCTCCTCCTCCTCCTTCTCCTCCTCCTCCATCTCTCCCTTCCCCTCTCTCCGTGTCATCGCACCCTGAATAAAGAATCAAGAGGGGAGGAAGAGGGGAGGGAGGAAGGGGGGAGGGTGTGTATGGGTTATGGAACGGGTCACTTCACACCTTAAAAGCTCAAGTGTGTGTGTGTGTGTGTGTGTGTGTGTGTGTGTGTGTGTGTGTGTGTGTGTGTGTGTGTGTGTGTGTGTGTGTGTGTGTGTGTGTTGTCATTGGTCACTTTGGTGGTGGTAGTGGTGGTGGTGGTGGTGGTGGTGGTGGTGGTGGTGGTGGTGGTGGTGGTGGTGGTG
>NC_059270.1:4042859-4052859 GCF_017591435.1 Portunus trituberculatus
CTATTGCCATTAACAGGGAGGTTTCAAGACATTTGTCGCTGAATTCTGGCTAACTCCACCTATCTTTAAGGGAACTAGCATTTCAAGTTGGCCTTTTTTTTATTAATCTTGTTGCCTTTGGTTGGTTTCCCTCATGCATAAAAAAATCACTATTCCTATGAGTCGAGTTTTCTTCTTTTTTGCTTCTTTCCCATCTCCAGTCCCCATTCCTACCCCAGTATTTATCCCTTCGTTACGGTGCCATAACTTTCACTGCTCTATTGGTCTCATTACAACCTTGCGTCTCTTGGATTCGTTCGACAATTTTGGCCTGTATTCAGAAACGCTTTGCTCTCTCACCATCACTGCTTCCCAAAGGCTCTGGTTAAGAAAGTCGTGTTTTTAAGAGTATTTTTATGGTTCTGGTGATAGATTGGCAAGATTTCTACTTCATTAAAAGGGGAAATTGTCTTGAAAACCCAGCTAGTTGTCTCTGTGGCCTTGGAAAATTGTCGTAGTGAGAAGGGAAGACGTTTCTTAATAAGGGCAAATATTAGGTTACCAGTTTACCAGACACAGCCTTGCAGGAACCAACACTTCTGCTGATGAGTGTCCCTTCCTTTGTGTGTGTGTGTGTGTGTGTGTGTGTGTGTGTGTGTGTGTGTGTGTGTGTGTGTGTGTGTGTGTGTGTGTGTGTGCTCCTTCTCTCCCTCTCCCTCCCTCTTCACCACCACCACCATTTCCTTGCCTCAAGAATCACGACCTCACTTTATTCCTTCTCCTGTTTCTCCTACTTCTCTTCTTTCTCCACCACCACCACCACCACCACCACCACCACCACAACTAACAACAACAATAAGTCTCTACCTAGACAACAATAGCCACCACCACCACCACCACACCATCACTGTCACCACCATTCCTCGACGCCCTGCGCATAATCACCACCATCACCACCACGGTCACCACCACCACCACCACCACGACTTCAAGGATAACAAAAACGGCGCCACCACGACGAGAGAGAGAGAGAGAGAGAGAGAGAGAGAGAGAGAGAGAGAGAGCAACAATAACACCACCACTACCACCACCACAAACAACAAAAACATGGAGGAACAAAAACAACAACAACAAAAACATGAACATCAACAAGAGCAAGGATAAAAAGAAGAAAAAAAAAAGAAAAAGAAAAACAACACCAAAGAACAACAATAAAAACAAAACAACAAGGGTAAAAGAGGAGGAGGAGGAGGAGGAGGAGGAGGAGGAGGAGGAGGAGGAGGAGGAGGAGGAGAGAGAGAGAGAGAGAGAGAGAGAGAGAGAGAGAGAGAGAGAGAGAGAGAGAGAGAGAGAGAGAATCACCCCTGAACATTTTGTATTATGCAGACGATACTCAATTATAAGTTTTAAACATCATAAGACTTGGCGTCAATTAATGAACACACACACACACACACACACACACACACACACACACACACACACACAGAATGGCGCCTTCCTTTTCCCTTCTCGATTTCTGAAACTGAGTGGAAGCATGGACGGATTTCTTTGTCATTACGCAATATCCGTTTCCGAGACAGGTCCTGCGTGATAGTGACGGCTGGTGCGACGCAATGACACAGGCACAAAGGCAAAGACACAAAGACAGCAAGGGCTCTTATGTCATCTATGCACGGGCACAGGGTCAACACAAAGGAAGAGGATGAGAAGGAGAGAGGGGAAAAAAAAAGCATGATAACGTAAGTTTTTTAGTGTTTGAAATATGAACTGTGACTATTTAGGGGTTTTTATGAGTATTCTTTCACTATAAACTATTTTTTTGATGAACACAAAGGAAGAGGAAGAAAAGGAGAGAGAGAGAAAAAAAAAAGCATAATGACGTGTCTGAAATATGACCTTTGACAATTTAGGGCATCTATGAGTATTCCTTCGTTATAAACCATTTTTTGAAGAACACAAAGGATGGACACAAAGGAAGAAGGAACAAAAAGAGAGGAAAAAATATAATAAGTTTTTTTGTGTATGAAATTTGACCTCTGACTATTTAGGGCGTTTATGAGTATTCCTTCTCTTTAAAATATTTTGATGAACACAAAGGATGGACACAAAAGATAAAGGACTTCCATAGACCCTTCCTAATGTCAATAAAATCGTCTAGTCACATGCAAAACTCACGGTAAAAATGCATCTCAGTACTGAATAGTTTAAGAGTAGGATGTAGAAGACTTTCATTGTTACCTTTGGCGATTCTATACAGCTTCAGAAACTTACGTGGTGAATAAAATAGTGAAGACTGGCCATTAATCTTCTGACTTCCATAGACCCTTCCCAATGTCAAAAAAAAAATCTAGTCACATGCAAAACTCATGGTAAAAATGCATCTCAGTACTCAATGAATTAGGAGTAGAATGTAGAAGATTCATTTGTTACCTTTCAATGTGAGTGGTGTTCTAAAACTATGCTGTGATTTACTGAGGTCAAGCAGATGCCGTGGTAGAGTGAAAGGGTTAGGTAAGGGAATAATGTAAGGTAAGCAGTAAAGGTTAAAAGGACTTGTGAATGTGTTTACGTGTGAAGTATTTGAATGACTGTATTTCTCATTGTTTAGTATTGATTGGTTAGGTTAGGTTAGATTAGGCAAGATTAGGTATTTGAATGACTGTATTTCTTATTCTGTTTAGTACTGGTTGGTAGGTGGCTGCACCTTTATTTTCCAGGCTTGCTGTAAAGTATTCAGACATTTTTGTTTTCATTAGTAGGTTTAAATGTATGACTGCATTTTGTTACCGGAAATATATTTAATCGCTACTTTGCACTTATCATTGCCTTTATACTCATTACCTTTAACAATATTGCCTTTGCAGTAAGTAGAAAAATTATTACTTTTATTAATATCACTATAACCATCACTACTACTACTACCACCACCACTACAATACCACCACCGCCATATACAACACCACTACTAACACCACACACCTAAACACTACCCACTATGCACCCACCCTACCCCTGCCATCTTAACCTTACACCCCTGTCACCCCCTGTCACTCCCTGTCACTCCCTGCCATCCCCATCACTCGCCCTGACCTTGTGATGTGCAGGTAGCGAGACATGAAGACCATAGTGCAGTGAAGCAGAGCAAACAGCAATGTGTAGGAGTGTGTTTTGGAGTGCATCGGGAACACAATGGCAGTGCTTCTCCTGTGTGTGTGTGTGTGTGCGGCGCGTCCTGCCATGTGTGTCACTCAGAAAGCCAGGTATTTAAGTGCTCTCAGCCGTGTCATTGCGTATACAGTTGCAGCCATCAAGAGTCGCCGTGCTTCCCTGTGACTGTACCTGACTCATCCCCGTGGCGTGCTGTGTAAGGGGTTGGTTTATATGTACAGTGTGCAGTGTGTGGCTCATGCACTGGCTCTTTGTTGCATACTGGAGGGATAGATTTAGACCACAAAAAGAAAAGAATAAAAAAACAACAACAACACAGAATATTACAGTATAATTTTGGTCCATATCAAAACTAAAGAAAAGATGATCATGATTGTAATTAACTCAAAATAAAAAAAATCTTACATGTTTTTTTTTTCATGGAGATTGACAGTTTTCTATATTATTAACCCTTTAGTACAGTGGCTTGTTTTCATATTCATTCTGGTTACTATTTTGATTTTGTACAGCTTCAGAAACTTGTGTGGAGATCAAAATAGTAAAGTTTCTAGTTATTAATCTTTCGACGTCCACAGATCCTTCCTAATGCAAATAAAATCGTCTAATCATACCCAAATCTTGGTAAAAAATACATCTACTATAAATATTGAATGGGTTAAAAGCATACTGGTGGAAACACTCTACGTAACTTGGTATAAGAAATATGTGAATATAAAGAAAAGAAAGGCAAAACTGGTGAAATATTTGGAAAGTGTTAATCTTGAGAGTGGCAAAAATAGAGACAGTTTTAAAGCTTTCCATCACTCGAGCTAATACCAATTTATTTTTTTCTCCAATCGTGTTATCTGAACAACATAGAAAAGTGTCAATCTTCACGAGAAAAAACAAAGCAGAGACAGATTCTTCGTTTTCGTGAGGCTTTTACATCAGGTTAACCTCTTCAGTACTGGAACATATTTTTACCACGACTTTTGTGTGTGATTAGACGAGTTTACGTACATCAGGAAGGATCTATGGCGGTCAGAAGATTGAGTCTTCACTATTCTAATCCCCACATAAGCTGTATAAAACGACCATATAGTAAGCAGAACGAATATGAAAAATGTGTCATGGTACTGAAGTGGTTAAAGGTTTCTGAGAAGTACATCTTGAAATCTGGCGGGACTGTATGTATGTACGCAATGAAACGCAAAAAATATAAAAAAAATAAGATGACCCACTTTGGCAATAGTCAAGAGGCACAGTTTGTATATAGTGAAGTGAGAAATGAGGCCACATTCTCAAACTCATGTACATTTCTTTTAACAGGATCTAGTGAACGATACTGAGGGTCTTTCAAGGGAGTTTGTAAGTTTCTATTGATAACCAACCCCTTCAGTACTGGCACATATCGTTACCCTGAGTTCTGGGCATGATAAGACCCTTTTATTGACATTAGCAAGAGTCAGTGGAGGTCAGAAGCAAATCAACCCAAAATCCAACCCAACATAACCCCAAAAAAACCTAACGAAACCTAACCAGACCCGATCCAACCCCAAGAGACCCACCCTAACCCAACCCCAACCCACTCCAACCTAACCAAACTCAACCAAACACCTCAAAAATCTAGCAAAGTCATAAAAAAACGAGACATTTTACTTTCAGATCACCTTTCCATAACAACGAGAGAGAGAGAGAGAGAGAGAGAGAGAGAGAGAGAGAGAGAGAGAGAGAGAGAGAGAGAGAGAGAGCCCTACACACACCCTTCATTAAACAGGTGTACACATGCAGCTTCAACACAGTAATTAAGGACGGAGCTATTGGCTAGGGAGAGAGGGAGAAGAGAGGGAGAGGGAGAAGGAGGGAGAGGATGTTCAAAGGAGGGCTATGTTATCCAATGAAGAGAGGGAGAGGAAGAGAGAGGAGAGAGGGAGAGGAGGGATATTCGTGCACATGCAACAGGGAGAAGGGAGAGGAAAAGGAAGGGAGAAAGAGAGGGAGGGAGGGATGGAGGGAAGTGTGTTAGTTAGGATGAAGGAGGGATGGAAGTAGTAATGTTGCTGAATGAAGGAGGGATGAAGAGAAAAGGGAAGAGAAGGAAGGATAGGAAAGTATTAGAGAAAATAGAAGGAAGAGGAGGAAATCAGAGAGAGAAAAAAGTAATAAGCAAAGATGGAAGGAAGGAAGGAAGGGAGGGAGGAAGGATAGACGCACTGTTACTGAGTAGAAAGAAGGAAGAGGGAGAAAAAGAAGGAAGCGAAATGGAGGGAGAGAGGGAGAGGGAGATGAGTTAATAAAGACAGACGAGGGAAGGAGGTACTTTAATATTGTTGAGCGGAGGAAGAGGGGAAGAGGGGAAGAGGGAGGAGAGAGAAAGAGGAAGAGGGAGGAGAGGAGTAGGAGGAGGGAAAGAGAAGGAAAGGAAGGGGGGCGTGTTTACATAACACGCTGATATCGGCCACTTGGGGCAGTTAGAGGAAGCTGCAAGATTATTACTGCTACTGCTGCTGCTGCTACTACTACTACTACTACTACTACTGCTGCTACTACTACTGCTACTGCTACTGCTGCTACTACTACTACTACTACTGCTACTACTACTACTACTGCTACTGCTACTACTACTACTACTACTGCTGCTGCTACTACTACTACTACTACTACCCTTCTACTACTACTACTACTACTACTACTACTACTACTACTACTACTACTACTACTACTCTCTCTCTCTCTCTCTCTCTCTCTCTCTCTGTACATTCCTCGTCTCGTCCTCCGCATGTTTTCAGTTCCTCGTGTTCTTCTCTCCCTGTCAGTCCACCTCGGCCGGCCCTCAGGCGACTAATTACTACTACAGACAGGTGAACCAGGTAGCAACTCTCTCTCTCTCTCTCTCTCTCTCTCTCTCTCTCTCTCTCTCTCTCTCTACGTATCTAACACCACTCAACAACGCATTAGAAAATCGTACACACACACAGACACACACACCTTCCACTAAACACATGTGCTGCCTCACGATACACGCCACATCACCATATCACCACACCACTACACCTCTACACCACCACCACACCACAGGCTCGTATCTTCAAACACTCCTGTACTTCATCTCCACTATTTCAAAAGGCTTTACTTAAACTTACACGTGTTTTTGAAGGTGTTTTTACAGTTCTAGAGGCAGAGTGATGAGAGTTCTGCATTGTTAACTGAAGAAATAGTCTTGAAAATCTCGCTAATCATCTCTGTGGCCTTGGAAAATAGTCATGGTGAAAGAGAGCAATGCGTTTCTGAATACGGACCTTGGAGCGCTGTTCAGAAATCATTCGCTACTTCACCATTACTATTTTCAAAGGCCACAGAGATGATTTACCCCTCTAGTACTGAGGCGTGTTTTTACCTTGAGATTTGTCTACGATTTGACCATTTTATCGACATCAGGAAAGGTCTATGGAGGTCAGAAGATTAATGGCAGGAGTCTTTACTAGTTTAATCCCCCACATGAGTTTCTGAAGCTGTTTAAAATCACCAAATAGGAAACAGAGTGAATATGGAAACACGTCCTGGTACTGATGAGGGTGAAAGGAAAGCCACACCACCACACACACACACACACACACACCAAGAAAGCATCACCATTCAGACACTATCCTATAACGAACACAGTGTCACGTTATTGCAGTATACACGTAATACAATGAAGTCTCTAGGTATGCATATTTATCGTCATTATTAGTGGTATATTTACTTCGTTGTTTTTACACTTATACACATAAATAGGACATTTTTCATTTGATTTTTCTTGATTCTTTTTATTAATTCTTTCAATCTTATTTTATTTATTTATTTTTTTTTTTAACTATTTTTTGTTTTTTTTATGAGAGGTATCTTCAGTAAGCCTGTTTTCGTATATAGAGATGATGAGTCTGTATATTCTCTCTCTCTCTCTCTCTCTCTCTCTCTCTCTCTCTCTCTCTGCCCACAACCCCCAAAATAACCCCCAAAACACGTCTATGTATTGGATTCTGAACAAAATTAAAAGACTTCACACACACACACACACACACACACACACACACACACACACACACACACACACACACACACACACACACACACACACACACACAGACCTTGCCGTGCGACCTTTCACCTCTGCAATTATGTCCTTCATGATGGTGGGGGAGCAGGAGGGAGGGGAGGGACGGATGAAGGGGAGGTGGGTGGTGGGATGTGGTGATGTTGAGGAGGAAGTAAAAAAGAAAATGAATAAACGGTTGAGAAATACCAGAGAGAGAGAGAGAGAGAGAGAGAGAGAGAGAGAGAGAGAGAGAGAGAAATAGACACTTTGGGATAATCATCATATTTTTCACCCGTCCATTTATTTTACCCTCCTCTGTCATGTCTGTGTGTCGACCGCTCTCTCTCTCTCTCTCTCTCTCTCTCTCTCTCTCTCTCTCTCTCTCTCTCTCTCTCACCAAGTCCTTGCTGTCACCTTCCTAGTCCTACACAATTGAGAGAGAGAGAGAGAGAGAGAGAGAGAGAGAGAGAGAGAGAGAGAGAGAGAGAGAGAGAGAGAGAGAGAGAGAGAGAGAGAGAACTCAGGTCTCTCTCTCTCCTCTCTCTCTCTCTCTCTCTCTCTCTCTCTCCTCCCCCTTCCCCTCAATGTGTTGCTGGCTCTCCTGTAAAAACTTTTTCCATGACAGATAAACAAGGAGAGAGAGAGAGAGAGAGAGAGAGAGAGAGAGAGAGAGAGAGAGAGAGAGAGAGAGAGAGAGAGAGAGAGAGAGATCATGCAGCCTTTTCCAGTAAATGAAGGAATTTTATCGAGTTGCATTCCCAGAGGAGGAGGAGGAGGAGGAGGAGGAGGAGGAGGAGGAGGAGGAGGAGGAGGAGGAGGAGGAGGAGGAGGAGGAAGGAGGTGTAAAAGGAAGTGGCGCAAGTTGTGGTGGTGGTGGTGGTGGTGACAATGATAATGACGATGATGATGGTAATGTAAAGGAGGAGGAGGAGGAGGAGGAGGAGGAGAGGAGGGGAGAGAATGTGGTGTTTGGTAATGATGGTGATGATGATGACGATAATGGTAGTGATTTGGTAAGCTTTTTTTCTCTCTCTCTCTCTCTCTCTCTCTCTCTCTCTCTCTCTCTCTCTCTTTAATTCGGCTTTGTCACTTTTCATACTTTTTTTTCCTTGAACTTTATTTACGTATAGATTCCATTACCTACGATTCCTCCTCCTCCTCCTCCTCCTCCTCCTCCTCCTCCTCCTCCTCTTACTCCTCCTCCTCCTCCTCCTCCTCCTCCTCCTCCCACAAACTCTTTCATTCCAGGCAAATCACAAAAGAATCTTCATCCAGAGAGAGAGAGAGAGAGAGAGAGAGAGAGAGAGAGAGAGATCATCCCTTCTCGGTAATCCTTCACGTAACACATACACATTTGGTTTCTTTCCAGCAGTCTTCCAGGAAACACTACAACACTACAAACAACTCCTTTCCTTCCAGTCTCTCTCTCTCTCTCTCTCTCTCTCTCTCTCTCTCTCTCTCTCTCTCTCTCTCTCTCTCTCTCATGCACTCCTTCGCCAATATTTTTTTTTTTCAAGTTGGATTTGTAAAGGTTTGTGTGTTACTGTATGTTGGTAGTAGTCTCTCTCTCTCTCTCTCTCTCTCTCTCTCTCTCTCTCTTGTATATCTTCCTTTTCTTCCTTCCTCCACAGTTTTCTCTTCTCTCCCTTCCTTTACGCACAATTCCTCTCTCTCTCTCTCTCTCTCTCTCTCTCTCTGACATTTCCCTTTCTCCTCCCTCCAATTTCTTTTCTCCCCCTTTTCTTTAGACACAATTCGTCCGTCTCTCTCTCTCTCTCTCTCTCTCTCTCTCTCTCTGCTCGCCGGCGCCCATTTCCAAAAGATTCATGTCTGGTTTTCAAAATTCTTCCCGGCCGACCAAATCCTTATAGTTATGAGAGGCGGCCGGCCCTTCTAGTTCTGCCCAAATCCTACTCGTTCTCCCGGATCGTTATAGTACTAACCCGATCAGATAGCCTTTTTTTTTTTCCTCCTCTCTCTCTCTCTCTCTCTCTCTCTCTCTCTCTCTCCTAAGATCCAATCGTTCGTTTCTGGTCTTGCCGCGCAGTGCAGTCAGTGGCAATATTTCTTGTATCAATAAAGTGGAAGTTGGCGCTCAGCTTCTCCCTTCATCTGTATTCCTTAGCGAGCGTGGGCAAGGCGCGGTGGTGCTAAGGAATGGAATTGTTTGCACTCTTTCTGAGGGACTTTTCTGCGGGGAGGGACGGCGAGCGGCATCAATTTTGTCGCCCAGTTCGAATGATCCACATGTTTCCGTTAATTTATGGCGCCAGAGCCGGTATTATCCCAGATCCTGCTCCGGCCGGTGCCATCAGTCTGGGTCTGAAGGCATTACTGCAATCCTCGCCGCCTCCCCATGCAGCCCCAGCCACCCCGACCCATCCTCCACCAGCTCCGCCTAGCCCCACCAAGTCCGTTCCAGCCTGCGACACTCTCCCCGGACAACAACCTGCTTCCACCTCACAAACTCCACTCCGCTGCTTCCTCCGTCTTCCATCAACACCACCCTGCTCCTCCTCCCCTCCCCCCCTCCCCTCTCACGCATACCCACTTTCCTATCACCAAAGAGAAACTTCTCACCTCGCCTGCCTCCTTCCCACCCCCTCATCACCACCACTGCCAACACCGCCACCACCACCTCCCTCTTCCTCCTCCCGTCCCACACTCGCAGCTTCCCCCACATTCCATCTCCACTTCCCCAACAGCAAAGAGAAACTTCTTACATCGCCTAACACCACTACCACCACCTCCCCACTTTTCCATTTCCGAGGTCTTCCAGGGCCTTCCAGCACG
>NC_059270.1:4057859-4060359 GCF_017591435.1 Portunus trituberculatus
CTGATCGGTACCGACTTAGCGCGGTGCCCACTATTGTGCGAGCCTTAAATAAATAAGTGCTTTCTAGGTTAAGTTAGATCCATAGTTAGGTTAAGCATTTTTAGTTCATTGTGTTAATGTCCCCCCCTGTACATTTTCAGTGTAATTTTTTACATTGCCAAACTAATAAACCATATATTATTATTATTATTACATACACACACACACACACACACACACACACGATCGCTTGGCAGCGGCAGCTTATCAGCCTTGAGATACAGATGGGTAAGGCAGGCAAGCTCTGGCGTAGACGTGGCGGCAGAGGGACGGGGCGTAGCACCCACACTGCCAGCCAGCCTCGTCAAACCCATTCTTGGGGCACCAGACTTGGGTACGCGTGAACCCTGGCACTCTCCGCCCTGCAGTGTGGTGATGCACCACGTCCCTTCCCCCTAGTCGCTACACCACCAGTCAGGACAGGGATGTCCATGTATATACAGCGGCCCGCCAGCCTGGACAGGGGCCGCTGCTCCCGGCGATAAAGCGTGTCTGGAAGCCGTGACTGGCGGGAAACATTCCATGAATGAAGGAAACTAAATCGCTAAGCCGACAGCAGTGCTGGGTCAGGCCAGCAGCGACACTCAGTCCAGGGTCACTGTGAGAGCAGCTGCACGCAAGACGGGAAGCTACTGCCGCCACGCGCGACACCCGCTACTCGCAGACGGGGCTGCGGCATTCCCTGTCCCCCACCATGGAGGTATGTACCCGCATCTACTCTCGACGCCCGCATACCCACACCATACGCCAGCTGCACACATCCGACACAATCCCACATTCCGACGTCGTGTCGGCGGCAGGAGGTCCGGTAGCCATTAAGGGAGGTGGTGACACACTTTAGGAGTTCTTCATCTACTTACTGCAGCCAAGACTTACTGAATGCCACACCTTCCCAGGCATCTCCCGGCTACCCGGACACTCCTGATCCTGGCCCGGCGTCCTGCAAAATGCCAAGTATGCCGCCTCACCATCGACGTCTCCGATCTGTCACTGTCGATCCACGCAGACAAATTCAAGTCTCGTGCCACCTCTACAAGATGTGACCACCGCCTGGCCTGTCTCGGCCACGCCCGGACAATCACCTCTCTCCATACCACACCAGCCAAGCCAGCACGCCTGTCTCGGCCCCTGCAGCCCGGCACGCTGATGCACACTCACACGACACCTTCTGTCTCCATGAACTAATAACTTTACAACTTCTCGTCCAATATACACACGAGTCACGACGCTCCTATACCCACACCAACTCCTCTCCTCCTCCGCCTGCCACGCCCATGTGAAGCAAAAGGTCGCACACTTGACCACCGCCTCATGTTTAATTGGAACTATTCTGGCTCCATAAACATCCACCAATTAGGAGACACGAGACGTCCCACGAACCCTGTCGCCTCTCCGCTGCCGGCCGTACTGTGCAGCGGCCATAACGCGCTGTCTCACTACAGAGTCGGCCTGTCCGAGGCAAGCGACATACAGCTACTGGGTGTTCAGATTATTAATTGTACTACGAGCTGAGGAGCGCTTCTGTCACTTACAATGCCTGAGTGTGTCTGCTTGTGTCCTCTAGTGTCCCCAAGTGTCTGGCCATCCCGTCCACCCGTCGAGAGAGCCAATAAGCGGTACAAAAAGACGGCTCGTCACATTATCACGGATCCCAAGACAGCCGGCCCTCCTCCCTCTCTGCCGTCGAGTCACTCAAAGGCTCGGATCACATGCCTCGCCTCGTGTCTCTCCCGGCAACGGCTTCACCTCGCGTCCCACAGCACCTCTCCTCTGGGATGCCGTCGCTGCCTCCGCGCCCCACACAGTCTGGCAGCACGGGGAGAGCTAAACATGAGAGAGAGACACTGTCCCGCCGAGACCTTATGGCCACTACTTACTAATTCACATCAACGATCGAGACACGAGAGTCGGTGAATCGGTAAGAGACAATCATCGCTCACAGCACAAGTTAATGCGATGAGCAGTCTACTGACGGAAGATACAAATCAACTCCTCGCGTGGCCAGACATAAATGAAGTTTAGTGTTGACAAAGGTGAATCGCCACACAGAGTGACAGAAGCAACACCACGCCCCCTCCTCCCCCACCACCACCACCACCACTCCCAACAGTATACGTCCCTCACACCCTCACAGGTCGTCTTGGTGGAGGCATGTCTGTATGGGTGCTCTGCTTACAGCGTTGGCTCTGCTCTGTCGCGGCCACGCCCACCCCACAATGCTCACTTTCAGAAGCATGTCGATTAGCACTACAAGGACAGATAATCCTTGGGCTCAAACACCTTTCCGAGAAGCCTGATTCAACCGCTCACAGGCACGGCAAGACGGCACCTGGCACAGAGGGCCAGTGTTGCAGAGCTGAGCGGAGTCCAGGGTCACTACATTGCGGTGGGAGGCGGCGACGCGAGTTGCAGGGGCAGGGAGGAGCAGGCCGTCACTCCTCGTTACAAGGTGACAAAGAGT
>NC_059270.1:4065359-4100359 GCF_017591435.1 Portunus trituberculatus
TTAACCTTGTGTACGCTAATAGGAAACACACACACACACACACACACACACACACACACACACACACACACACACACACACACACACACATTTCCATATCATATCGTTAGCCTATCTGTCAAGCCTTCACTCTCTCTCTCTCTCTCTCTCTCTCTCTCTCTCTCTCTCTCTCTCTCTCTCTCTCTCTCAGTTGGGCGTGGTCAGTGGTTCTCTTCTGTCCTGGCCGCTTTACTCGCTTTCAAGGGGATGGAGAGGAAGGGGAAGAGAGGGAGAGGGGAGATGGGAGAGAGGGAGAGGGAAGAGAGGGAGAGAGAGAGAGGGGACGAATAAGAGGAGGAAAGGATGGGTTGACAAGAGTAGGGGGGGAGAACTGAGGGAATTCTGTCACTTCAAACAAAGGAAATTAAAGAGAGAGAGAGAGAGAGAGAGAGAGAGAGAGAGAGAGAGAGAGAGAGAGAGAGAGAGAGAGAGAGAGAGATAATAACAAAGCAATCAAAGACAAACAAAGAGAGCAAGATAGAAAAACAAATAACACACACACACACACACACACACACACACACACACACACACACACACACGGACCTTCACTTGTAGCAACTTCTTCGCCTGGACAGGTAGATTTGAACACGCACCTGCAAAAAGAGAGAACGGGAATGAGTGAATGAGCGAGTGAGTGAGTGTATTGGTGATAGTAGTAGTAGTAGTAGTAGTAGTAGTAGTAGTAGTAGTAGTAGTAGAATAATAATAATAATAATAATAATAATAATAATAATAATAACAACAATAATAATACCAGTAATAATAATAATAACCAACAATAAGGCCAGGTAATTGATGGGCTCACCTGGGCCGATTAAACACAGGTAACCAGCAGGTATTAAGGCGCAATTAGTGAGGTGGCCACACTAATTAACCGAAGCTTCAGACAAGGCAAGGGGAGGGGAGAGGATGCAGCGAGGGAAGGCCGTCCCGACACACTGTGCAAGGATAGATAGATAGATAGAGAGAGATAGATAGAGATATAGATAGATAGATAGATAAACGTATAGAGATAGATAAATAGTAGAGGATCTAGTTGAGATATAGGTAGATAGATACATAGACAGATAGATGGATGGATAGATAGATAAATATAGATACGATAGATAGATAGGCAGATAGATAGATTCACAGATAAACAGAATGAGATAGATAAATAGAGAAAATGATATATAAAAGATAGAATAATAGATAGACACATACATATATAGGTAAACAAACAGATAATGTAAAAGATAAGTAAACAAAAGAAAATATAAACAGATTGATAAACAGCTGGATCAATAGACAAATAGATAAATAAACAGCAAAATGACAGACAGACATACATATACACACAAACATACAAGTAGACACAGAAAGACAGATATCCAAATGTACAGATGAATAGAAAGACAGAAAGACACACAGATAGACAGTTAGATAGATGACTGACTGCACTAGAAAACAAGACAGGTTGATAGACAGACAAAAGCAGAGACAACATGGATAATAAAAGATAGAAATACAGAAAGGAAGTTGAAATTATAAGGACAAATATACCAATTAGAGAAACATAAAACTAAATAGAGAAATAGTAGTAGTAGTAGTAGTAGTAGTAGTAGCAGTAGAAGTCTCCCTTACTCTTAACATTACGAAGAATGAGAAAAGGGAAAAAAAAGAGTGAAAAATTGAACAAAGAGAACAAAGAAGGAACAAGAACATGAACAAATAAATAACGTTAATAACATAACCTGGAGAGAGAGAGAGAGAGAGAGAGAGAGAGAGAGAGAGAGAGAGAGAGAGAGAGAGAGAGAGAGAGAAATTGTCTAAAAGTAAATAGAGAAAAAATCCAATATTTGTTTTTATCTCAAGATGGCGACTAGAGATGATAGGCAATATAGTAGTAGTAGTAGTAGTAGTAGTAGTAGTAGTAGTAGTAGTAGTAGTATCACCATTATCATGTTTTTGCTTCCTAACGGCTTTATTTAATTATTTTCTCTTCTATTATCTTTTTATCATCCTTATCTCCATCCTCTCCATTTGGTCCTCCTATTATCTCCCTCCTCCTCCTCCTCCTCTTCCTCCTTCTCCTTATTGTCTGCTACACATTCCTTCATATCATTATCTCTTCTTATTTTTGGTTTTTTTTTCATCTAGCTCTTCCATCTCCATCATCATCTTTCTTATCCTATTTCCTTTCTATCTACTACTACTACTACTACTACTACTACTACTACTACTACTACTACTACTTACGTAACAACAATCTCTTCTACAATTCATGCTTTCTTCCTTCATCTTCCCATCCATCCTTCGTTCCTTCCTTCCATCCTTTCCTCCTTCAATTAAACCATTCAACAAATACCTTCCTCTTCTCCTAACATTCCTTGCACACTCCCCCATACACACACACACACACACACACACACACACACACACACACACGCACCTGCCGGCCGCCACGGACAGCTGTGGGCGGAATGGCTGAACCAGACCCAATATGGACACTTGTCTCCCGCCCAGGTGGAATGTGGGGAGGTGGGGGGGAGGTGGGGGGGAAGTGGGGGCGCGTGGGCGGAGGAGGAGGAGGAGGAGGAGGAGGAGGAGGAGGAGGAGGAGGAGGAGGTGAGGGCATGTGGGCGGGCCAGAAGGAGGTTGGATGGGCGGAGGAAAGATAGGAGAGAGTGGGCGTGTGTCCGGAGGAGGAGGAGGAGGAGGAGGAGGAGGAGGAGGAGGAGGAGGAGGAGGAGGAGGAGGAGGAGGAGGAGGAGGAGGTGCAAGAATTAACGAGAAGGTGAAGGAGCAAAGAGGAGGGGTAATGGAAGAGGAGGAGAAAAGAGAGAAAGGATATAAAGGAAGAAGTGGAGGAAAATAGTGAGAGGAGGAGGAGGAGGAGGAGGAGGAGGAGGAGGAGGAGGAGGAGGAGGAGGAGGAGGAGGAGGAGTAAGCAGTAAAGAGGACATTTAAGCAAGGAGGGATTAGCGAGCGAGCGAGAGAGAGAGAGAGAGAGAGAGAGAGAGAGAGAGAGAGAGAGAGAGAGAGAGAGAGAGAGAGAGAGAGAGAGAGATTAAAATGCAAAAGGAATAATGGGTGGACAGAGTAATCAAGAAGGAAAATGAGGAGGAGGAAGAAAAAAAATAAGAAGAGGAAAAGGAAGGAAAGAAGGAAGAGGGAGAGACGGAAAGGAGGAGAGGAGGAGGAGGAGGAGGAGGAGGAGGAGGAGGAGGAGGAGGAGGAGGAAGTATATGAGGAAGGGAAGGGAGAGAAAAAGAGACGGGAGGGTTACCACGCATCACTGAGAACGCCCTTGGAGGAGGAGGAGGAGGAGGAGGAGGAGGAGGAGGAGGAGGAGGAGGAGGAGGAGGAGGAGGAGGAGGAGGAGGAGGTTGCTTAATTGATAGCACCCATGGAGGACACCATTACCTCTAGTTATAAGAGAGAGAGAGAGAGAGAGAGAGAGAGAGAGAGAGAGAGAGAGAGAGAGAGAGAGAGAGAGAGAGAGAGAGAGAGAGAGAGAGAGAGAGAGAGAGATACTATTGAATTTGACTAAGTGTTTTAAATGTGTGTGTGTGTGTGTGTGTGTGTGTGTGTGTGTGTGTGTGTGTGTGTGTGTGTGTGTACCTAAATTGTCTACTGCAGTCCACCGCCCACACACACACACACACACACACACACACACACACACACACACACACACACACACACACACACACACACACACACGTACACGCCCATGCCTTCACGTACACAAGGCCGCCCATACATCCAGGTAAGTACTCTAATTGGACTCTTCCGCCCGTTGTAATTACCCAGGTGAGAGAGAGAGAGAGAGAGAGAGAGAGAGAGAGAGAGAGAGAGAGAGAGAGAGAGAGAGAGAGATTAAGATGAGGAAGGTAAAGAAACGAGGGAAAAGGAGAGAGAAATGAGGAGATAACATAAAATAAAAGAAAAAGGAGAGAGAGAGAAAGGGAAAGAAGGAAACGAAGGAATGAAGGAAGGGAAGAGAGAGAGAAGGAAGGAAAGAGAGATGAGGTTGTGTGAAGGGAGAGGAGGCAAGGAGAGAGGGGAGGGAGAAGGAAAAAAAGGATAGAGGGAGGGGAGGAGGAGGAGGAGGAGTGAAGGAAAGGGAGAAAAAAGAATCAAGGATGGCAACGTGAGGGAAAGGAGAGAGAGAGAGAGAGAGAGAGAGAGAGAGAGAGAGAGAGAGAGAGAGAGAGAGAGAGAGAGAGAGAGAGAGAGAGAGAGAGAGATTGCATAAGAACATGAAATAATAATAAAAAAATGGAGAAGAGGTCAACGAAAGGCATAAAGGCATAAAGAAGAGGAGGAGGAGGAGGAGGAGGAGGAGGAGGAGGAGGAACAAGAAGGAAGGAATGGGTCAAGAAGACAATGAAGAAGAAGAGGAAGAAGAATGAAGAAGAAGAAGAAGAAGAAGAAGAAGAAGAAGAAGAAGAAGAAGAAGAAGAAGAAGAAGAAGAAGAAGAAGAAGAAGAAAGAAAAAGAAAGAAAATGAAAAAAAGAAAATGAAAAGAGAGAGAAGAGAGAGAGAGAGAGAGAGAGAGAGAGAGAGAGAGAGAGAGAGAGAGAGAGAGAGAGAGAGAGAGACAATATTGCACAAGACACGACCTGCCAGGAATTCCCTATACCTTCCACCACCACCACCACCACCACCACCTTGCAATATCTCTTGTCTATGCTATTTCCCAACGCTACCTCGCCTCTCTTCCTGTCCTTCTCCTCGTTCCCCCCCCCCACACAGCACCACAATACTTCCCTACCCAAACCCCTCCCTCCCTACCATCTTCCCCAATAAGACCCATTCCCCAACCAAGACTAATTAGACAGGGTTTGCTCTCCATCTTCCCTACCTCCCCAACCTATTTCCTCTTCCTCAGCAGCAGATCTGTAGGCCCAAGATTGTATTTATTAACATTATTCACTATTTCAATTCTTCATCTCATTTTCAAGTGCAGGAGGAGGATGAGCACGATACCGTTAGAGTAGTGACAGGTGACAAAGGCGTCTCTTTATGTGGTGACGTGGTAATTTGCGAGTGGCCGGGCAGCGTAAAACTCTAAGGGGATGTAGTGAAACGTGGCGCGTGAGATCCTAAGACTTTCAAGGTTTATCTGTTGTTTGTAAGGCTCGCGCTGGTGGCCTTCGTGTGTTTGTTCAAGCCAAGTTATTATGAATTTCTGGCTGTTGCTTGGGTTTCAGTCAGGCAATTAGTGAGTTTGTTAGTTGGTATATCAGAGGGTCAGTTAGTTAGTCAGACAATCAGTGAGCCTGTCATTTAGTATCCCATTCAGTCAGTTAGTCAGTCAGTCAGTCAATCAGTCGGTCATTGAGAGTAAGAGAAGTTAAGTAGGAAATTTAAATCTTATATCACTTATATTAAATCTCTATTCTTTCTCTTCCTCCTCCTCCAAAACATTACTTCTTTAATATAGTTGTAAATGCTTTGAACTTTCTCCCTGCACATATACCCAATAGTAACCTGAAGGAGACTCTTACACAGATTAGACAAGTACCTCGAATAATGAACTTAACATATATATTTTTTCTCTTTTTTTTATTAATGTAGTAGAAAGCAACATTCAATTTTCAACCTTTCTTATCATATCTTTGAGTTCTCTCTTTGTGTTTTCCTTCCTTGAACCCTGCTGTCCTTTTGCCTTTAACTCTGCAGCGGTAGACAGCCTCGTTAAGACCAGTGCGGCTGTTCCTGTCTGTTCTTTCCTTTGTATTCCTTTGTATTTGTATTCGTCCTTCTTCTCCTCCTTCGGCAGGCCTTTGTCAGTATAATATCAGTGTTAGGAGTCGCCCGGTTTGTTGCATGTTCTCTCTCTCTCTCTCTCTCTCTCTCTCTCTCTCTCTCTCTCTCTCTCTCTCTCTACCACCATCACAACTATCTCTTCCTTTCCCACTACAGCAACAATGCAGCTGAAAATCTCCTTCCTTTCTTCCTTCCTCTCTCTCTCTCTCTCTCTCTCTCTCTCTCTCTCTCTCTCTCTCTCTCTCTCTCTCTCTCTCTCTCTCTCTCTCTCTCTCCTTCTTCTATTTTCTCTCCTATTTTCTATTTCTATCCTTCCTTTCCTAATCTTTTCTTTACAGCAAAAATTATTACGATCTTTCTTTCTCCCTCTTTCTTTTTTGTTTTTGTTTTCATTCTTTTTCTTCTATCATCACGACGGTGTCCCATTTTATCTTATTTTTCTTTATTTTTCCTATTCGTTTCTACCTATTTTCCTTTCCCTTGTTTTTAGTTGTTCTACTTTTCATTCTTTTCTTCTTCTTCTTCTTCTTCTTCTTCTTCTTCTTCTTCGGTCGTTCTCCTTTATTCTCCTCTTCCTTCTTCATCTTCATTTTTCTTCTTCTTCTTCGTCTTCTTCCAACGCCATCACGCCGCCACACACATCCGGTTCGACACACACACACACACACACACACATTATCATATCCCTCAACACCTTTACTCAACACCAACATCACGTGACCTTCATAAGACCTTCCACTGTCCTCCTCCTCCTCCTCCTCCTCTATATCCTCCTTGTTGAACTGGCTCTCAGCTGGCTCTGTTCACTCATATCTCCTCCTTCCTTCTCTTCCTCTTTATTCTCCTCCTTCCTCCTCCTCCTCCTTTATTCTCATCAACACCATCTCCATCACTGACGACCACCCTGGGCCCCTCCCCCCTCTCTCTCTCTCTCTGTGTGTGTGTGTGTGTGTGTGTGTGTGTGTGTGTGTGTGTGTGTGTGTGTGTGTGTTGTGTAACTCTAGATTCGACTTAGCCTTGTACGTATCTTCCACGAAACACTCACTCATTCACACACACACACACACACACACAGACCTGAATATCGTCAAGTGTGTGTGCATGTGTGTTTTTTTTCTGTGTGTGTGTGTGTGTTTACGTGTCAGTAGGGGAGAGTATGTATGTATGTATGTATGTATATGTAGGTATGAAGGTCGGCAGGCACTGTACTGTACACATCATGCATGCAACACACTCACGCTGGATTAGGCAAAGATTTCCTTAGCGAGGAACTAACATATGCACTGCTACCACCACCACCACCACCATCACCACCAGTACCACCACCACCACACCACTACCACCACTACAGCTATTATCATCCTCACCATCTCCATCCTCGGCTGGCCTTTCTAACTAACCCTTCTCTCTCTCTCTCTCTCTCTCTCTCTCTCTCTCTCTCTCTCTCTCTCTCAGCTACCACCTTCAATTCAGTGTCCCACAAAGACCAGACCATTTCCTAGGCGTATTAATTAAGATTTTCCCGTACCATACACTTCACAGGGAAAGCCCCACACACACACACACACACACACACACACACACACACACACACACACACACACACACACACAGCCAGCCAGTCAGCCGTAATATGCGTGTGTGTGAGAGATAGAGAGAAGGTGGCTTATATTCTCTCTCTCTCTCTCTCTCTCTCTCTCAGCACCAGCCAGCACCAATAGAAACAAAGTGAAACCGACACTTGTTCTGTCCAGGTGGCGGAGGCTGAGACGGGAGTAGATAGCTGGGTGGGTCCTTCCTTTCCTTCACACACACACACACACACACACACACACACACACGTAGAAGATATTCCCATCCCTTCTACTCCTCCTCCTCCTCCTCCTCCTCCAAAACACAGTAGTGGTTCTCATTTGCTTCAAGAATAGCTGCCCTCTTAAAATGAAAATTCTTCCCTGTATTTCTGCAACGCCATGACTTTTTCTCTTCCTCTCTCTCTCTCTTGGTGGTGTATCACTTATTGCATCACCACCTCGACCTCTTTGCCCGCCTGCTTCCCTGCCTGCCTGCCTTTCCCTGCTCCCCGCCTGCAATGTAACTCTACGTATCCACAAAACGTATCACCACCTTACTCTAGTGGAAGTTATTGGTTCTTTATCAGTTTACCTATTCAAGAGCGTTCCATTTTCTTCATGATTCAAGCGATAATTCAAAGGAGGAGTGTTTCAAGAGCGATTTTTCAGGAGTTTCGCGATTTTCAAGAGTGGTTCTCATGGTTTTAGAAATAGTTTAACAGGTAGGAAAAAAAAACAGTCGTGGGAAACCTAACAAATATATAATTCCAGAGAGAGAGAGAGAGAGAGAGAGAGAGAGAGAGAGAGAGAGAGAGAGAGAGAGAGAGAGAGAGAGAGAGAGAGAGAGCGCACTGTGAATCGTAAACCTATCTAATCCTCTCCTGCAGAAGGTTCACCAAATCAATCCCTTTGTCCAGCTACCAGTCCATACTACTTCCATCTCGCCTCCTTCGTCAGTCTGTCCTTGCTAGAGCCGCTCACCTCCAGTACACGCTAGTCCGTCCCCGCCTTGTGTGTGTGTGTGTGTGTGTGTGTTCAGGAGAGAAAATGTACGCGCCACGCCTCGCCCTGAATACCTAAAACGGAAAACGGCTGCGACAAGCCATTTCAGGGGACATTAGCTACTTTAACGTGCCGTCCCTTCGTGTGTGTGTGTGTGTGTGTGTGTGTGTGTGTGTGTGTGTGTCGGTCATTTTACTTATCACATCCTCTCTACTGTGATGTTAACAGCAACGTGCTCTCTCTCTCTCTCTCTCTACAAGGGCATGGTATGGTTAGCATTAGGGGTCTGCACAGTGCCAGCCTGACCATTCCCTCCCACAACACACGCACACACACACACACACACACACACACTTAGCTATTCTCCTCTCATACTTCGTGGCGCTGCATCTTTACTTATAAACTTTGCAGCTTCCATACACCCTTGCAATCTCCCTATACAAACTTTCCGGGCATCCGTGCGCCGCCAAGTCCGTGGAATCGCCAAACTTCGTCAAAATTGCAACCTTCGGCAATTTTGTGGCGTCAATTTACCCGCGCCCAGATGAGTGGCGGCCGGCTGAGAGTGGGGCGGTGGGAGGCTGAAGGAGGAAGAAGAGATGGAGGAGGAGGAGGAGGAGGAAGGCTCTGATTGGCCAAGGTCATTCTCCACATCTTGAGGAAAGCACCGCCATTGGTCAGAGGGGTAACGTAATGTGTTGGCCGTCCGTCACACACACACACACACACATGCACGCAGACAGACAGGTAGGAGATTGTGGCGCGGTAGGTAAATTGCATACAGGTGTCCTAATATATAAGGACGCGGCTCTCTCTCTCATTAGGAAGTGGAAAAAGTAGAGGGGAAAAATGAGAAAAAAAAATAAAGTCCACATGGTTATATAATACAAAAATACTACTACTACTACTACTACTACTACTACTACTACTACTACTACCTGCCTGCCTGTTTCTGTATTTCCAATTGCCTGAGCTGACTTCATTCAAGAGGGAAGTTTCAAGACGTGTCCTTATCTTTGGCTAATTCTTTCGGTTCTTTAAAGAGACTGGCGACTCAAGTGGGCGTTTTTCTTTATATTTTTGTTTTCCTTTGCCAGTCCTCTACTACTACTACTACTACTACTACTACTACTACTACTACTACTAAAACAGCGAGAGTGGTTCTAACAAATACTGTCTCATCCATTTTCACTTCCTCAGTAATCATATCAACTCTAATCTATCCATCTCTCTATCTATCTCTTTCCTTCAACACCACCACCATCACCTACAATCAATCAATTCCTTCATCTGTTATCGACTCATCCATCTTCCTCCTGTTCCATCTTTATCTATAACACTGCACCCCTTCCCTCTCCCTGCCTCCCTTCCTGCCTCTCCTCCTCCTCCTCCTCCTCCTCCTCCTCTTCCTCCTCGTGTTGTTGAATTAATACTTCCTACTTCCCTTTAGCTGCGGGCAGTGTGTTGCAGGTGTGTGTGTGTGTGTGTGTGTGTGTGTGTGTGTGTGTGTGTGTGTGTGTGTGTGTGTGTGTGTGTGTGTGTGTGTGTGTCAGACCTCTGTATCGACACTTTATTTGAATAACTACATTCCCAAGATGAGAGAGAGAGAGAGAGAGAGAGAGAGAGAGAGAGAGAGAGAGAGAGAGAGAGAGAGAGAGAGAGAGAGCTCCCATTAGAACAACCCACGTGACCCTTACACCACCACCACCACCACCACCTCCTCCTCCTCCTCTTCCTCTTCCTCCTCGCCTCACTGCTTCTCTATACCCTCCTTAGCTACACAACCACGACTTTCCTCTAAACTACATGTTCCTACAGCTCTCACCAACCTCTCTTCCTCCTCGTCCTCCTCCTCCTCCTCTTCCTCCTCCTCCGGGCGTTCATTTCTCACCTCCTCTTTCCACCTCTTCAAAGTAATTCTCCATTGAGCGTGTATGTGTGTATGTGTGTGTGTGTGTGTGTGTGTGTGTGTGTGTTAAGTGCTCTATCCCATTCACCCTCTGGTCCAAACTACTCTATTCTGCTTTATAATTGGTAGTAATGTTCAGTTTCTGCTTCACTTTCTTCTCTCCGTGCGTCGTGTATATTTATAACTGACTATCTCGTGTCTGGCTCCATTTTTCTGTCTTCTTTCTTCCTCTCTTCCTCGCTGTAGTAGTGGTAGTGGTGGTTGTGGTGGTGGTCGTCTTGTTCTTCTTTGTGCTGGTTCTCTATTACAAATGATTACTTCACACTGCTATGCTCTCTTCTCTATTAAATTTTCACACACACGCATTCACTCTCCTTCTCTTTCTCTTTCTCCCTCTCCCTCTCCCCTTTGCTTCTCTACTTATCTTCTTACGTTTCTTTTGCTAGTTCACTCCCTCCCTCTCTCTCTCTCTCTCTCTCTCTCTCCTTCCCTCCCTCCCTCCTTTTACTCGTGTTTCCACTCTATATCTTCTTTTTCATCCCTCTAACTTCTTTCTCTACTCTACATTCCCCACAACTACGTCCCCTCCCTCCCTTTCGATCTATCTCTCTCTCCCTACCTCCCCCTCCTTGCCTGCCTGCCTGCCTGCCTGCCTTCCTTCCTCCTCCTTCTCCTCCTCCTCTACTCTTCCCCTATAAACACTCAGTCACGAAGGATCATAACAATAAAAAAGGGAACCGTAGGGGAGGAACTCTTACCAATGGTCACGCTTAACAAATGTGTGTGTGTGTGTGTGTGTGTGTGAGGGAGAGTGACTCAAGAAGTGGTCATGTGATCCCTCCACTCTCTCTCTCTCTCTCTCTCTCTCTCTCTCTCTCTCTCTCTCTCTCTCTCTCGTCCGCTAACTCCCTTGCTCACTCACTCCTACTCTCGCTCACTCTCTCTTTCTCCCCCTCCACCGCAATCTCTCTCTCTCTCTCTCTCTCTCTCTCTCTCTCTCTCTCTCTCTCTCTCTCTCATCCGTTGTGTATTGTCTGATTCTTCTTTCTTCTTTTTCTATCTTTTTATCCAACTTCATATTTCCTTCCACTCACTTCCCTCTCTCCCTCTCTCTTCATCTCTTCCCTCTCCTCTTTACGCTCCTCTTCCTTCACTCGTCCCTCCTCCTCCACCACCACCTCCTCCTCCTCCTCACTTCCACCCGTCCTCTTTCTTTCTATTCCTCAAGTTCTTTCTCCTTCTCCTCCTCCTCCTCCATTCCTTTCCTTTCCGTCAAGCCACCGTCCTTTTCTCTCCCTCCCTTTCTCCTTACCTGCATCAATATCTTCCCTCCAACCTCCCTCCCTCTTTCCCTCCATCCCTCCTCCATCTCTCTCTCTCTCTCTCTCTCTCTTTCCCTCTCTCAGTTCCCACAGTTTTTCGTTTCTCTTTTCTATAACGGCTGAGAGAGAGAGAGAGAGAGAGAGAGAGAGAGAGAGAGAGAGAGAGAGAGAGAGAGAGAGAGAGACGCGTTTGTAAGCCTAAAACATTTCTTTACAAGCTCTTCCCTTCTTCCCAAACTCCTTTAAGATGATATTTCCGCCCCGCCCCGCCCCACCGTTACTGCAGCCGGCCGTGCAGAGATACTGGTGGTGCGGGGAGGGCGTGGTGGTGGTGGTGGTGGTGTGTGTATGCTCGAGTGGTAAGTATAACAGCTGCCATCGTAGTGGTGGTGGTGGTCTCTCTCTCTCTCTCTCTCTCTCTCTCTCTCTCTCTCTTAGACCAATCAATTCTTCACGTTTCCTAAATATTCCACCTTTTTTTACTACTACTATTACTATTACTACTACTACTACTACTACTACTATATACTACTACTACTATTAATACTACTACTACTACTACTACTACTACTACTACTACTACTACCACCACTACTACTACTACTACTACTACGCCAGTTTCATAATCTTCCTTGATGTTGTTATGCATATACAACTTTCAACACGTCCTATCGTAAACTTTTTAGTACACACTTCTTAATACACACATCTCTTCTCCCACTCTCGTTTCCACTGCCACTGATAATAAATCGTTTACATGTACCACAAATAAATAACACTAAATAGTTTATCTTCCACTTACTGTCTTCTTTTTTTTATCTACGAAACAAGGATGTGTATACTGTGTCTATCTTTCCTCGTGTTCATGGCAAAGGCAGCAACAATCCACTAGTTAATTTAGCCTCCACATTATTCCTCGTTTCTCTCGTGTGGGTAAAAATTCGACTCTGTCAATGAACACATGTCATTATTATCGTGCCAAGGCAAGGTTAGCAAAGGAGGAAGAGAGAGAGGGACAGGAGGAGAAGGAAGGAGACTTGTGCACATTGTAGTTAAGAGCGAGGGAGGAGGAGGGGAACTGTAGAATGAAGGAGAGAGAGAGAGAGAGAGAGAGAGAGAGAGAGAGAGAGAGAGAGAGAGAGAGAGAGAGAGAGAAAGGGGGACTTGTGCACACTAGTTAAGAGCGAGGGAAGGAGGAGGACTGTAGAAGGAAGATGGGAGGAGAAGGAAGAGAGAGAGAGAGAGAGAGAGAGAGGGACAGAAGAAGAAGGGAGACTTGTCCACACTGTAGTTATGAGCGAGGGAAGGAGGAGAAGAACTGGAGAAGGAAGGAAAAAGTGTCGTACCTACTACCAACACCACCTCTACTACTACTACTACTACCACTACCACCACCACGACTCACTCCCGGCAGAAGCTTTGGCTCAGCTCACAACTCACTAGCACCACACACCATTTCTCTTGATTAAACGAAAAAAAAAAAAAACTGCTACGAATTTTTTCTTCCTGTTTCTTATTCTCTTTTCTCTCCCTCCCTCTCAGTGTCTAGTTAGGAGAACGGGAGAGGCATGGAGGGGAGACGAAGGAAGGAAGGACTGTGTGTGTGTGTGTGTGTGTGTGTGTGTGTGTGTGTTGTGTGGGGAAAAAAGGGGGCAAGAATAAAATTGTGGTGGACAGTTGATATACGCGAGCAAGTAATGGGGTAAGGAGATATGTATGAATGCTGGTCTGCCATTACCGTGAATGATACCATGTACATTTTTGCTCATTACGGGGACCAAAAAAGAGAAAAAAATAGAAAATGTCCATAAAATGTGTTTAGTGTTGTGTTATGGCGGCTCGACAGAGAGAGAGAGAGAGAGAGAGAGAGAGAGAGAGAGAGAGAGAGAGAGATGAAAGAGAGACAAGCAAAGGGAGAGGGGGGGTAGGTTGGGAAGCGTGTATACGTACGGAGATGCAACGCTGCCACACCTTCCACACACCACAACGTCTCCATACCATTACATATAACACGCCTCGTCTCGCCTCTTAAGGATGAAATACGCACAGAATGACTGACTCCATGGTTGCTGTACCCTCCAACCAACCCACCTACCCACCCCCACCACAGCCACAGCCTACACGCGTTACTACACTAGATTTGGCACCACCGCATTGTCTCCCCTCACCAACTAAGATCGATTCATTTTCACACATTTCTCCCTTCTTCCCTCTCCCTCTCTTCCTCTGCTCTCTCTCTAGGCATGTGGGTGACCCCTCCATGCATTCCTCCCCGCCCCGCCACGCCACACCACGGCCAGCCACGTAAGCAGGACTCGGGAGAAAAACGAAAACAAACTGAGCAAACTCCCTCCCTGCGGCGCCTGTCCAAACAGTTGAGGGAAGAGTGACGGCCACTGACGGGGTGACGGGCGGGGCGGAGACGTCGGGCGGCCTTCGACACGCTGGCTGGCATCTCGGTTATGTCGAGCAAAGGCTGGAAATATTATTAACACGAGTACACCGTTAGTCGGGGATGCGAGAGGCGAAATTATCTGAAACCAGGCGAAAGTTACGGGTCGGTGGGGGAGCGCTGTTTAAAAGCCCGCCAGCCAGCCAGTCAGCCAGCCCAGCCCAGCCCAGCTCAGCCAGGCAGGCAGCCCCGGGACCGGTTACGCCATTTCAAGGGAATTCGTCCCAATTACCCCAATATATTTTCTCTTTCTAATATGCACCAAAACGGGAGAGGGGGAAAAAAGAGAGAAATGGTAAGAGGAGGAAAGTCAGAGGGATAAAAGAGAGAAATAATGATAATAAAACAGGAGAATAAGGTAAACTTTTATACATTCGTTCAATACTTGCTTCCTTGCCTGTGGGGAAAATCCTTACTGAGAGAGAGAGAGAGAGAGAGAGAGAGAGAGAGAGAGAGAGAGAGAGAGAGAGACGGGGTGGGGGGATCATTCAACATTCCCACGGCAGAAATCTTGCACACACAGACAAGTTCAACGAAAACCCACGATTATTATGAGGTACAGTGTTTCCCAGCGGCTGACGGCTTCTCTCGCCTCGCCTTGTTACCGTCCCTATCCCTGGTGGTGGTGGTGGTGGTAGTGGACCCGTTAAACCTTCCTTACCTTCCTCCCTCACACCCTGTTAACCGTGAGCCTCTGTTATACATGCGCTTGGCAAGGTATGGCGGGAGGACGGCTGGTGGTGGTGGTGGTGGTGGTGGTGTACGCAGCAGACAATGTTCGATGTTTAAGAGAGAGAGAGAGAGAGAGAGAGAGAGAGAGAGAGAGAGAGAGAGACTAATTGAGCTTGAGTAATTAGCTATGTGGTGTCTCTCTCTCTCTCTCTCTCTCTCTCTCTCTCTCTCTCTGCGTCTGGCTCTAGTTCTTCCTTTAATGTTCATAACCACGTACGTCACCCAATGCCTGTGTGTGTGTGTGTGTGTGTGTGTGTGTGTGTGTGTGTGTGTGTGTGTGTGTGTGTGTGAGGAGACAGGTACACGCCCTCAAGACTTTACATCACCGCTATCTTTCCCATCTGCAGCACTAACACATCCATCACCCATCCATCCATATATCTATCCATCTCCATTATCCTTTCATCGGCCCAGCTATCAGTCAACGTTATCTCTGAGTCACTGAAGGAAAAAAGAAAGACTATGTAAATTAACTTAATGATAACGATACTGACGATTAATAACGAGATAGATAAAGGAGGAAAAAAAAAAAGAGGCGAGAGAAAATTGATGATAGATAGAAGATAGACAGAAAAGAAGGTATAGAGGGATATATAGGAAAAAGGAGACAAAGGATAAAATTGATGATTGATAGATAAAGGTAGACGGAAAGGCAGGTATAGGTGGATATATAAGAAAAGAGAGACAAGATAAAATTAATAGATAAAGATACAGAAAGACAGGTATAGGTAGATATATAGGAAAAAGGATAAAATTGATGATTGCTAGATGAATATAGACTGAAAGACAGACAGACAGGTATAGAGGATTGACAGAAGGATTGAGTGTTAAAAATAGATAAAAATAAAGGTCTCTAAATATATATAACTAAAAAAAAAGCGAAGATTTAATATTTTTTCCCATTTTCCACCTCCTCTCCATTCTTCTTGACACGCTACAAAAAGTCAATAATCACACAACAAAAATATAAATACAGGATGAATAAAAAATTAAAACAGAAAGAATATATACAAATGAAATATTATGAAATTTCTCTCAGGATACCAAGAGACTGCCACGATTATGTTAAGTAAGTAGGCAATGACTGTGTGGTGGTGGTGGTGGTGGTGGTGGTGGTGGTGGTGGTGGTGGTGGTGGTGGTAATGTAGCCTGAATTATTAAAACGCTCTAGGATTTTCGTCTACTAATAAATCAAACACTATTGACATGATTAGTTAGATTTCTTACTACTACTACTACTACTGCATACTGCTACTGCATTCACACACACACACACACACACACACACACACACACACACACACACACACACACACACATGGGGTAAAAGTAATAAATAAGTGAATAAATGAATACGTAAATAAACAAACGGTTCACTACTTTAATTAACTCATGAAAGTTGACTACCCCTCCCTCCACACACACACACACACACACACATATACACACCAGCACCATCATCACCACCACCACCACCACCACAACCCACCCACCCACTACCAGATGTTAGTAGTAGTAGTAGTAGTAGTACTAGTAGTATGGAAGAAGAAGAAGAAGAAAAAGAAAATGAAAAAGAAAATGAAAAACAAGAAACACAAGAAGATGATGAAGATGTAGAAGTAAAACTAGAACAACAACGAAAACAACAAGTAAAATAAATAAGTAGAAGGTGCAGTAGTAGTAGTAGTAGTAGTAGTAGTAGTAGTAGTAGTAGTAGTAGCATCAACATTCCATTACGAGGCTAGCACAGGTGAACACAAGCTGGGCAGGCAGGTGCTATTAATAATGCTACCTGTTAAATACCACAGACCAACCGGGACACTACGCAACCCAAATGGTATAAAACGTTAAGTCAATTAGCAGAGAGTATTAATGGTAAAATCTCTCTCTCTCTCTATCTCTCTCTCTCTCTCTCTCTGATCGCTGCAGTATAATATTTTTACCACATATATAACTCGTCACACACAGACACACACACACACACACACACACACACACACGTACACTGGACAGACTGCCTATACTTATGACATGCTTTCCTTTATGGTGCCTCAAAATCATGCATGTATATTAAACCACCTCTCTCCCAAACACAACATAAAACAAGGCAATACAAACCAGCACTCCCACATCTTCTAAAACACAACACAACACAGGGCAACACAAAGCAACACTCCCAAATCCAGTCTGACTTAATTTAATCTATACTCATGCGATGTTTTCCTCCATGGTGGCTCAAAATGATGTATATGTGCCATTTTGCCATTCCTTCCCTGCTTCTGTATTTCCAACTTCCTACGACTTGGCTTCATTTAAGAGGGAGATTTCAAGACATTTATCGCTTTCCTTTGGCTGACTCTTTTGGACTGCAAGGGGACTGGCAACCAAGAGGGCCTTTTTTTTTTTATTATTTTTTGTTCCCGTTGGTCAGCTTTCCTCTGTTATACATATATAAAAAAAAAACTATACAACTTCATCTAATAATACAATCTAATCTCTTGTAATGTTTTCCTCTAAAAAGAAAAAAAAATACGAGAGAGAGAGAGAGAGAGAGAGAGAGAGAGAGAGAGAGAGAGAGAGAGAGAGAGAGAGAGAGAGAGAGAGAGAGAGAGAGAGCACCTAACCAACACCTGCACATAGAAATGGACACAGGTGACTCAAGCTTTACAGAGGCCAGGTGTGCCGTGACTCAGGTGAAGTGGCCAGAGAGAGAGAGAGAGAGAGAGAGAGAGAGAGAGAGAGAGAGAGAGAGAGAGAGAGAGAGAGAGAGAGAGAGAGAGAGAGAGAGAGAGAGACACTAAAGGAATAGGTTCTTCAATGCTACACAACGCTTCAATGACTGGGAATATCACCTCAATTTTTTTTTCTACATAAAGGAAAAAAATATATTCTTTTTAATCCTTTTCTTTTTTTTACGGTAAGTTTAAAGTGCGGGTCCAGTAATTACTCCAGATTTTAGAGGGGGGGGGGGGTGGGCGGGAAGAGGAGAAGGGGGCGGGCAGAGGGGGTAATTTGGGCCAAGGACACTTCTTTTTTTTTTTTAAGTAATATAAACGGTCACCTCCCAACGCCCCCTCCCTCAGGTATTCATGTTCATTATCTATACGCGTGTTTCGTAAAAAAAAAATATATAAATAAATAAATACGTAATAAAATAAAACAAACGTATAAGTTAAATCTGTGTTATGTGGAGAGAGAGAGAGAGAGAGAGAGAGAGAGAGAGAGAGAGAGAGAGAGAGAGAGAGAGAGAGAGAGAGAGAGAGAGAGAGAGAGAGAGAGAGAGAGAGAGAGAGAGAGAGAGAGAGAGAGAGAGAGAGGTAAAGTTATGAGATATAATTGGTGCTCTAAATTTGGAAGAAGAAGAAGAAGAAGAAGAAGAAGAAGAAGAAGAAGAAGAAGAAGAAGAAGAAGAAGAAGAAGAAGCAAAAGCAGAAGTAAAAAAAAAAAAAAAAGAAGATGCAAAGAAGAAGGGAAAACAAAAAAATAAAGACACTTGCCTGATAAAGAAGAAAAAAGGGAAAAAAATAGAAAAAAAATGCTTGATAATCTTTCCTTTAAAATGACGTGGAAAGAGGAGGAGGAGGAGGAAGAAGAGGAGGAGGAAGAAGAAGAAGTTAGTGTTTCCAATCGATAGTTTTGCGAGCAGCTTTAATAATCCTCACATCACGAACTGGGCTTCCGAGGCTCACATTCCCGGCCACCTTTCGCAACACCTCACCTCGCCTCACCTCCTCACCTGCCTTAAGAGTCTAGCCACTTCAATACAAACACCTGATTATCTCTGAGGGTTACTTTCACATTTCAGCCATGCCAGTCTTTTTTTCCCCCTTCTGTCTTTCCTCGTGCAATACTCTCTCACCAATACATGCAAGGCTATACTCTTCTGTAAATGATTAGCACTTCACTACTTCACTATCTCACCACGATTGTTTTCATGGGCCCAAAGAGATGATTAGCCGGGTTTCAAGTGTGTTTCTCTTGTTAATAATGTGGGTTTCGTGCTAATCTGTCACTAGAATCGTAAAAAAAACAACCTTAGAAATTTGTGCAGCCTTTCCAAGATTATTTTCAAAGGCTTAGCTGAGTTTTCAAGCGATTCCCCTCTTACTGAAGGTACTGATTCCCGGCTCAACTCTCCCAGTCGCCTCGTCACGCACTGCTGACTAATACTACCGCCTTTGTATGTCTGTCTATACCTCCTCCTGCTGTTGTTGATGTTAGAGAAGGAAGGAAAACACAGGAAGGTTTCCCACTTCTCTTCTTAAGGCTGAAGGTAGGAAGGGTTCACTCAGCTCCGTTAAGGGTGTGTGTCCAGCAGGAAGGAAGGGGTCAGGAAAGGAAGGAAGGAAGGAAGGAAGGAAGGAAGGAAGGAAGGAAGGAAGAAGGAAGAAGAGAAGAGAAGAGAAGAGAAGAGAAGGAAGGAAAGGAAATGAAAGAAAGGAATGAATGAATGAAGGAAGAAGGAAGGAAGGAAGGAAGGAAGGAAGGAAGGAAGGAAGGAAGAAGAAAAAGAAAAAAACATGCATAAAAGTTAAGGAAACGAATGAATAGAAAAGCAAAAAAGTCAGCAAAAGCAAAGGAAGAAAAGAAGAAAGAGGAGGAGGAAAGTGATCGATAAATGGAGGAAGCGAGATAAGGAAGAAGGAAAGAAGGACAATAAAAACGCTACCTTTCTCTTTTGGTCAATGCCTCTTGCTACTAACAAAGCTGCCGTGCCGTCTGTCCCCGCCTGGTCACCTATACTATTACAACTCTGCCAGCATCTCTGTCCACACCTGCTAACACTGCTTTCCTGCTTGCCATCCTGCCATACAGTTAACCTCTTCAGTACTGGGACGCATTTCTACCTTGAGTTTTAGGTATGGTTAGACGGTTTTATATACATTAGGAAGGGTTTATGGATGTCAAACGATTAAATCCCAGTCTTCACTATTTTAATCCCCACTTAAAGTTTCTGAGGATGTACAAAATCACCAAGTAGTAAGAAAAAATGCATATAAAAATGTGTTATGGTACTTAAAGGGTTAACTGTGCTTATCTTCTTGCTAATTCGTTCTAATGCTGCTAACACTGCTTATCTTCCTGCTTCCTTGTCGACACCTACATACTGTTAATACGTACTGCTTTCCTTTCTGCCACTTTTTCTAAACCTACCGTACTCAGAAACGCTTTCCCTTCTCACTCCGACAATTCTCCAAGGCCGCAGAGACAACTAATCGGATTTTCAAGACAGTTTCTCCTTTTAATAAACCAGAAATCTTGCCAATCCATTACCAGAATCATAAAAATAGCCTTAAAAAAACACGAGTATCCTCAACTGGAGCCTTTGGAGAGCAGTGATAGTGAAAGAGCAAAGTGTTTCAGATTACGAGCTCTAATACTAAGACTGCTAACTTCTCCACGCCACTGCTAACTTGTTCAAACGCAACGCTTCTAATTCTGCCTTTTCTCCCTGCTAACTTGTCCACACCAACTGCTAACCCGACTTTCCATCCTGCCTCTTTATCCTGGTGCTTCTCATTTTGCTAACCTTCCTGCTTATTTGTCCACGTGTGCTGCTTTTTTGACGGTTTCTATTCACTTGCTGTTATTTATTCGTGGTTCTCTTCATACACTATACTGGAAAGCCATCTCTCTCTCTCTCTCTCTCTAATCACTACACTACTTGTTGGTTATTATTATTACTACGTGTATCTTTCACTAGTATCATAGCAATCGTCTCCAATCGCTCCTATCTCCCTTATAAATACAAAAGGTACGATAACAGTGCTTGTGTCCAGGCTGGCTGACTGACTAACTGACTGATGAGGCGACCCAGATTCCCTCGCCACCACTAAGTTGAAAGGTTGCCAAGTGTAAATCAATAGTGATCAAAATTGCACGGCCACTACCCCAGACAATGAGCCAACTGTGTCTGTCTGTCTGTATGTATGTTTCTGTTTGCCTGGGAGGGAAAAATACTGCAACTGTCACACAAATTATCCTGGAAACATTTAGTATTGCTTCTCGTCAATTTGATTTGCGTGGTTAGTTTGGAAATAAAAAGATTGAAATGAAGTGAAAAATGAAAAGGGTTCTTTAATATTTTTATATGTTAAGTCCAATCAAGAAAGCTCAACTAATGAAGACTGCTCATACAATATTCATTCCGTTCTCCCTCATGATTATAGAATTCCTCCACCACCACCACCACCACCACCACCACCACCACCACCACCACCACCACTACCACCACCAACACCACCACCACTACCACCACTACCACCACTACCACCACCACCCACACCATCACCACTACCACCACCACCAACAACACCACTACCACCACCACCACCACATCCTTAACCTAACCTAACATGTCCTAACCTTAACATACCCTAATTTAACCTAACTATATAAAATTCCCACCTAACGTAACTCTACCTAATCTCTTAACCTCTTTAGTACCATGACGCCTTTACATATTCATTCAGGTTACTATTTAGCGATTTCATACACCTTCAGAAACTCATGTGGGGATTGAAATAGTGAAGACTGTGGCCATTAATCTTTTGACCTCCTTAGAGCCTTCCTGATGTTAATAAAATGGTCTAATCACACCCAAATTCATGGTAAAAATGCGTTCTAGTACTGAAGAGGTTAATCTGTACAATCTTCCATTCTAACCTAACCTAACCTAACAAATTTCCTCACTTCAACTAAGACCTATGATGGGGGGAAATTACTCTTGGGAAAATGTTGCCACTGGAATGCTGGAGAGGGAAATTAACCTTGGGAAACTTAACGGTACATGCATTTCCCCCTCACGAGAACAGGGCGCAGCAAAACAAAGCACTCAATAACGTCTCTCATTTCCTCACTGCAGGCAGGTATTGCTAATAAGACTGGCTACACTACTATTCTGAAACACCTCACTCCCTCAATCCACTACTTTCAGAAGGCTCTACTTGAAATTGTACGAGTTTTTAATGGTGTTTTTCAGGTTCTAGTGGTAGATTAACAAGATTTCTTCATTACCATCTGGAGAAAGACTCTTGAACGACCAGCTTGTCATCTATGTGGTACTGGAATACAGTTGTAAGAGAGCAATATTTCTAAACACTTTATTATGGAACAGTACTTTCGCAAGGCTCTAGTTCAAGTTGTATGGGTTTTCAAAGATGTTTTTTTAAGGTCCTAGTGACAGATTAACAAGAAATCAACATCAATTAGAAAAAAAATATCACGTAAATGTTGTACAGGTTTTTCAGGGATGTTTTTAAAGGTCCTAGTGACGGATTAACAAGATTTCAACATCAATTAGAAAAAAAAAAAAAGTACAGATATTTAAGGTGTTTTTAAGGTCCTAATGACGGATTAACAAGATTTCAATATTATCAAGAGTAAAAGAAACAGTCTTGTTAAAGTTATACGGGTTTTCAAGGGTATTTTAAGATTCTAATAACAGATTAACAAGATTTCAACACTAATAACAGGAAAAACACTCTCGAGAACCCAGCTAATTATCTCCATGGCTTTTGAAAACAGTCGTGGCGAGAGAACAAGACGCCACAGCGCCGCCACACGGTATAAGGAAACAATTAGGCGCCAGATAAGAGAAAGCCCGGAAGGCACTCCACGTCAGCCAGGGTGGTGATAGCAGGGCGTCTTATCTCCCGGCGTGACGAGGCATTAATCATGTCAGGACCAGTATGCACAACGGGGGGTCGGCGTGGGAGGGAGGAAGGAGAGGGGAGAGGATGGGAGGAGGGAATATGGTCGTGGAGGAAGGGAGGGATGAGGGGCATAGCTGGAGGGATGATCAAACCTAATAGAAAAGATAAATGAATTATATAATCACTTACTATCTAATGACTTAATATTCACGGTATGATTATTAATGACAGAATGGCACGTTATTTTCATCCGAGTGACCTTGAAATTGAGCAAGAGTGAAGCTACATATAATTAAATACTTGAAATACTTGATAATTCCTTGAGTTATTCGCTGGTTTTTAGGCTTATATGAGTGGGTTAGATCATCCTATCAAGCCTCTCACTGATGCTATGCGGACCTTCAGACGACTCTAAATAACAATAACTAACAATAACTAAACGGATAATAATGACTAACCAATCTGATCTAAGTAATCAGGAAAAAATAACAAAAAATAAATAAAATTAAGAAAAATAAAGAAAAGGAGATAAATTTTATTTCTAAGATAAAAAAAAAAAAAATAGAAAACTTGAAATAACAAAACGAAAATTTAAAAAGTCTAGCAGTCACATTACCACCTCATAGACATTATAAAGTCAATAAGGTTACTGTCAATAGGATCACAGTACATTACAGCTCCACCAGGCGCACACACACACACACACACACACACACACACACACACACACACACACACACACACACACACCACCACCACCACCACCACTACCACCACGTCTATCATCGCCTTTCACTTGAAGCTGTACAGAAAGAGAGAGAGAGAGAGAGAGAGAGAGAGAGAGAGAGAGAGAGAGAGAGAGAGAGAGAGAGAGAGAGAGAGAGAGAGAGAGAGAAAAGGAGAGAGAGAAAAGGAGAGAGAAAGCAAGGTTGTCTCATACTTAATGTTTCCAGAATTTGGTGAAGCGAAGGAATTTTTATTCTATTTTTGCTCGTTACTTGAATGAAAATACAACGATGCTTCAATTTGGTTACTAAACTTATCTATTTTTGTTTCTAGGTACACACAGTTTTGTAGTTTTATTTTTCAGGGCGTAGGTTAGGTCAGGTCAGTATAGATTTGGTTAGGTTATAATGTGAAAGACATGTATAAGGCCAGAATTCTGTTAATGCGTTTGTCGTGCGCATGCGATATGCATTTCTGTTTCTTTAGCCTGAAAAAACGGACATCCCTGTTTCCATTTGTCCAGTTCTTAATGCATACAGACATGCATGGTGTGTATATACGTAGATTTAATGATAATCAACATCCATATCCTCTTTTTCAACAACAACTGGGATGATGCTCCTCCAAGTGTATTGTATTTTGACCAGCTACACATCCATGTACATGTAGGAGTGCGATGGTCGATTATATAGACACTAGTGTTGCCATATAGTTTTTTTCTTTATGTATGGGAAGGACCAGAAAAATTCTAACTTACCTAACTTAGATTAATTTCACAATACGTATCTATCTTACTAACCTAACGTTAGCACGTCTAAATGACAAAAGTAAATATACGTATTGTGATACTGGAAAAAGAGTAAATGGGTTAGGTGAGATAAGGTACTTGTAATTTTAAGATAAGAGAAAGAGAAACGTAAAGTAGAATTCCTGAGGGCATCCTCGTTAAGCCGTTAGTAGGTTGGTGGCTTGTGAGGAAGGCCGTTGGTGGGCATGTGACGACTTCCTTGGAAGGCCGTTGGTGGGCATGTGAAGGCTTCCTTGAAAGGCCGTTGGTGGGCATGTGACGACTTCCTTGGAAGGCCGTTGGTGGGCATGTGACGACTTCCTTGAAAGGCCGTTGGTGGGCATGTGACGACTTCCTTGGAAGGCCGTTGGTGGGCATGTGATGACTTCCTTGGAAGGCCGTTGGTGGGCATGTGATGACTTCCTTGGAAGGCCGTTGGTGGGCATGTGACGACTTCCTTGGAAGGCCGTTGGTGGGCATGTGACGACTTCCTTGGAAGGCCGTTGGTGGGCATGTGACGACTTCCTTGGAAGGCCGTTGGTGGGCATGTGACGACTTCCTTGGAAGGCCGTTGGTGGGCATGTGACGACTTCCTTGGAAGGCCGTTGGTGGGCATGTGACGACTTCCTTGGAAGGCCGTTGGTGGGCATGTGACGACTTCCTTGGAAGGCCGTTGGTGGGCATGTGACGACTTCCTTGGAAGGCCGTTGGTGGGCATGTGACGACTTCCTTGGAAGGCCGTTGGTGGGCATGTGACGACTTCCTTGGAAGGCCGTTGGTGGGCATGTGACGACTTCCTTGGAAGGCCGTTGGTGGGCATGTGACGACTTCCTTGGAAGGCCGTTGGTGGGTGACATTCCTTGGAAGGCCGTTGGTGGGCATGTGACGGACTTCCTTGGAAGGCCGTTGGTGGGCATGTGACGACTTCCTTGGAAGGCCGTTGGTGGGCATGTGACGACTTCCTTGGAAGGCCGTTGGTGGGCATGTGACGACTTCCTTGGAAGGCCGTTGGTGGGCATGTGACGACTTCCTTGGAAGGCCGTTGGTGGGCATGTGACGACTTCCTTGGAAGGCCGTTGGTGGGCATGTGACGACTTCCTTGGAAGGCCGTTGGTGGGCATGTGACGACTTCCTTGGAAGGCCGTTGGTGGGCATGTGACGACTTCCTTGGAAGGCCGTTGGTGGGCATGTGACGACTTCCTTGGAAGGCCGTTGGTGGGCATGTGACGACTTCCTTGGAAGGCCGTTGGTGGGCATGTGACGACTTCCTTGGAAGGCCGTTGGTGGGCATGTGACGGCTTCCTTGGAAGGCCGTTGGTGGGCATGTGACGACTTCCTTGGAAGGCCGTTGGTGGGCATGTGACGACTTCCTTGGAAGGCCGTTGGTGGGCATGTGACGACTTCCTTGGAAGGCCGTTGGTGGGCATGTGACGGCTTCCTTGGAAGGCCGTTGGTGGGCAAGGCCGTTGTGATGTGACGGCTTCCTTGGAAGGCCGTTGGTGGGCATGTGACGACTTCCTTGGAAGGCCGTTGGTGGGCATGTGACGTTGGTGGGCTTCCTTGGAAGGCCGTTGGTGGGCATGTGACGGCTTCCTTGGAAGGCCGTTGGTGGGCATGTGACGGCTTCCTTGGAAGGCCGTTGGTGGGCATGTGACGGCTTCCTTGGAAGGCCGTTGGTGGGCATGTGACGGCTTCCTTGGAAGGCCGTTGGTGGGCATGTGACGGCTTCCTTGGAAGGCCGTTGGTGGGCATGTGACGTGACTTCCTTGGAAGGCCGTTGGTGGGCATGTGACGGCTTCCTTGGAAGGCCGTTGGTGGGCATGTGACGACTTCCTTGGAAGGCCGTTGGTGGGCATGTGACGACTTCCTTGGAAGGCCGTTGGTGGGCATGTGACGACTTCCTTGGAAGGCCGTTGGTGGGCATGTGACGGCTTCCTTGGAAGGCCGTTGGTGGGCATGTGACGACTTCCTTGGAAGGCCGTTGGTGGGCATGTGACGACTTCCTTGGAAGGCCGTTGGTGGGCATGTGACGACTTCCTTGGAAGGCCGTTGGTGGGCATGTGACGGCTTCCTTGGAAGGCCGTTGGTGGGCATGTGACGACTTCCTTGGAAGGCCGTTGGTGGGCATGTGACGGCTTCCTTGGAAGGCCGTTGGTGGGCATGTGACGACTTCCTTGGAAGGCCGTTGGTGGGCATGTGACGACTTCCTTGGAAGGCCGTTGGTGGGCATGTGACGACTTCCTTGGAAGGCCGTTGGTGGGCATGTGACGGCTTCCTTGGAAGGCCGTTGGTGGGCATGTGACGGCTTCCTTGGAAGGCCGTTGGTGGGCATGTGACGACTTCCTTGGAAGGCCGTTGGTGGGCATGTGACGGCTTCCTTGGAAGGCCGTTGGTGGGCATGTGACTTGGAAGGCCGTTGGTGGGCATGTGACGACTTCCTTGGAAGGCCGTTGGTGGGCATGTGACGACTTCCTTGGAAGGCCGTTGGTGGGCATGTGACGACTTCCTTGGAAGGCCGTTGGTGGGCATGTGACGGCTTCCTTGGAAGGCCGTTGGTGGGCATGTGACGGCTTCCTTGGAAGGCCGTTGGTGGGCATGTGACGACTTCCTTGGAAGGCCGTTGGTGGGCATGTGACGGCTTCCTTGGAAGGCCGTTGGTGGGCATGTGACGGCTTCCTTGGAAGGCCGTTGGTGGGCATGTGACGACTTCCTTGGAAGGCCGTTGGTGGGCATGTGACGACTTCCTTGGAAGGCCGTTGGTGGGCATGTGACGGCTTCCTTGGAAGGCCGTTGGTGGGCATGTGATGGCTTCCTTGGAAGGCCGTTGGTGGGCATGTGATGGCTTCCTTGGAAGGCCGTTGGTGGGCATGTGATGACTTCCTTGGAAGGCCGTTGGTGGGCATGTGACGGCTTCCTTGGAAGGCCGTTGGTGGGCATGTGACGGCTTCCTTGGAAGGCCGTTGGTGGGCATGTGACGGCTTCCTTGGAAGGCCGTTGGTGGGCATGTGACGGCTTCCTTGGAAGGCCGTTGGTGGGCATGTGACGGCTTCCTTGGAAGGCCGTTGGTGGGCATGTGACGGCTTCCTTGGAAGGCCGTTGGTGGGCATGTGACGAAGGCTTCCTTGGAAGGCCGTTGGTGGGCATGTGACGGCTTCCTTGGAAGGCCGTTGGTGGGCATGTGACGGCTTCCTTGGAAGGCCGTTGGTGGGCATGTGACGGCTTCCTTGGAAGGCCGTTGGTGGGCATGTGACGGCTTCCTTGGAAGGCCGTTGGTGGGCATGTGACGACTTCCTTGGAAGGCCGTTGGTGGGCATGTGACGGCTTCCTTGGAAGGCCGTTGGTGGGCATGTGACGGCTTCCTTGGAAGGCCGTTGGTGGGCATGTGACGGCTTCCTTGGAAGGCCGTTGGTGGGCATGTGACGGCTTCCTTGGAAGGCCGTTGGTGGGCATGTGACGGCTTCCTTGGAAGGCCGTTGGTGGGCATGTGACGGCTTCCTTGGAAGGCCGTTGGTGGGCATGTGACGGCTTCCTTGGAAGGCCGTTGGTGGGCATGTGACGGACTTCCTTGGAAGGCCGTTGGTGGGCATGTGACGGCTTCCTTGGAAGGCCGTTGGTGGGCATGTGACGGCTTCCTTGGAAGGCCGTTGGTGGGCATGTGACGGCTTCCTTGGAAGGCCGTTGGTGGGCATGTGACGGCTTCCTTGGAAGGCCGTTGGTGGGCATGTGACGGCTTCCTTGGAAGGCCGTTGGTGGGCATGTGACGGCTTCCTTGGAAGGCCGTTGGTGGGCATGTGACGGCTTCCTTGGAAGGCCGTTGGTGGGCATGTGACGGCTTCCTTGGAAGGCCGTTGGTGGGCATGTGACGGCTTCCTTGGAAGGCCGTTGGTGGGCATGTGACGGCTTCCTTGGAAGGCCGTTGGTGGGCATGTGACGGCTTCCTTGGAAGGCCGTTGGTGGGCATGTGACGGCTTCCTTGGAAGGCCGTTGGTGGGCATGTGACGGCTTCCTTGGAAGGCCGTTGGTGGGCATGTGACGGCTTCCTTGGAAGGCCGTTGGTGGGCATGTGACGGCTTCCTTGGAAGGCCGTTGGTGGGCATGTGACGGCTTCCTTGGAAGGCCGTTGGTGGGCATGTGACGGGTGGGCTTCCTTGGAAGGCCGTTGGTGGGCATGTGACGGCTTCCTTGGAAGGCCGTTGGTGGGCATGTGACGGCTTCCTTGGAAGGCCGTTGGTGGGCATGTGACGGCTTCCTTGGAAGGCCGTTGGTGGGCATGTGACGGCTTCCTTGGAAGGCCGTTGGTGGGCATGTGACGGCTTCCTTGGAAGGCCGTTGGTGGGCATGTGACGGCTTCCTTGGAAGGCCGTTGGTGGGCATGTGACGGCTTCCTTGGAAGGCCGTTGGTGGGCATGTGACGGCTTCCTTGGAAGGCCGTTGGTGGGCATGTGACGGCTTCCTTGGAAGGCCGTTGGTGGGCATGTGACGGCTTCCTTGGAAGGCCGTTGGTGGGCATGTGACGGCTTCCTTGGAAGGCCGTTGGTGGGCATGTGACGGCTTCCTTGGAAGGCCGTTGGTGGGCATGTGACGGCTTCCTTGGAAGGCCGTTGGTGGGCATGTGACGGCTTCCTTGGAAGGCCGTTGGTGGGCATGTGACGGCTTCCTTGGAAGGCCGTTGGTGGGCATGTGACGGCTTCCTTGGAAGGCCGTTGGTGGGCATGTGACGGCTTCCTTGGAAGGCCGTTGGTGGGCATGTGACGGCTTCCTTGGAAGGCCGTTGGTGGGCATGTGACGGCTTCCTTGGAAGGCCGTTGGTGGGCATGTGACGGCTTCCTTGGAAGGCCGTTGGTGGGCATGTGACGGCTTCCTTGGAAGGCCGTTGGTGGGCATGTGACGGCTTCCTTGGAAGGCCGTTGGTGGGCATGTGACGGCTTCCTTGGAAGGCCGTTGGTGGGCATGTGACGGCTTCCTTGGAAGGCCGTTGGTGGGCATGTGACGGCTTCCTTGGAAGGCCGTTGGTGGGCATGTGACGGCTTCCTTGGAAGGCCGTTGGTGGGCATGTGACGGCTTCCTTGGAAGGCCGTTGGTGGGCATGTGACGGCTTCCTTGGAAGGCCGTTGGTGGGCATGTGACGGCTTCCTTGGAAGGCCGTTGGTGGGCATGTGACGGCTTCCTTGGAAGGCCGTTGGTGGGCATGTGACGGCTTCCTTGGAAGGCCGTTGGTGGGCATGTGACGGCTTCCTTGGAAGGCCGTTGGTGGGCATGTGACGGCTTCCTTGGAAGGCCGTTGGTGGGCATGTGACGGCTTCCTTGGAAGGCCGTTGGTGGGCATGTGACGGCTTCCTTGGAAGGCCGTTGGTGGGCATGTGACGGCTTCCTTGGAAGGCCGTTGGTGGGCATGTGACGGCTTCCTTGGAAGGCCGTTGGTGGGCATGTGACGGCTTCCTTGGAAGGCCGTTGGTGGGCATGTGACGGCTTCCTTGGAAGGCCGTTGGGCATGGGGCATGTGACGGCTTCCTTGGAAGGCCGTTGGTGGGCATGTGACGGCTTCCTTGGAAGGCCGTTGGTGGGCATGTGACGGCTTCCTTGGAAGGCCGTTGGTGGGCATGTGACGGCTTCCTTGGAAGGCCGTTGGTGGGCATGTGACGGCTTCCTTGGAAGGCCGTTGGTGGGCATGTGACGGCTTCCTTGGAAGGCCGTTGGTGGGCATGTGACGGCTTCCTTGGAAGGCCGTTGGTGGGCATGTGACGGCTTCCTTGGAAGGCCGTTGGTGGGCATGTGACGGCTTCCTTGGAAGGCCGTTGGTGGGCATGTGACGGCTTCCTTGGAAGGCCGTTGGTGGGCATGTGACGGCTTCCTTGGAAGGCCGTTGGTGGGCATGTGACGGCTTCCTTGGAAGGCCGTTGGTGGGCATGTGACGGCTTCCTTGGAAGGCCGTTGGTGGGCATGTGACGGCTTCCTTGGAAGGCCGTTGGTGGGCATGTGACGGCTTCCTTGGAAGGCCGTTGGTGGGCATGTGACGGCTTCCTTGGAAGGCCGTTGGTGGGCATGTGACGGCTTCCTTGGAAGGCCGTTGGTGGACGGCTGGAAGGCCGTTGGTGGGCATGTGACTTCCTTGGAAGGCCGTTGGTGGGCATGTGACGGCTTCCTTGGAAGGCCGTTGGTGGGCATGTGACGGCTTCCTTGGAAGGCCGTTGGTGGGCATGTGACGGCTTCCTTGGAAGGCCGTTGGTGGGCATGTGACGGCTTCCTTGGAAGGCCGTTGGTGGGCATGTGACGGCTTCCTTGGAAGGCCGTTGGTGGGCATGTGACGGCTTCCTTGGAAGGCCGTTGGTGGGCATGTGACGGCTTCCTTGGAAGGCCGTTGGTGGGCATGTGACGGCTTCCTTGGAAGGCCGTTGGTGGGCATGTGACGGCTTCCTTGGAAGGCCGTTGGTGGGCATGTGACGGCTTCCTTGGAAGGCCGTTGGTGGGCATGTGACGGCTTCCTTGGAAGGCCGTTGGTGGGCATGTGACGGCTTCCTTGGAAGGCCGTTGGTGGGCATGTGACGGCTTCCTTGGAAGGCCGTTGGTGGGCATGTGACGGCTTCCTTGGAAGGCCGTTGGTGGGCATGTGACGGCTTCCTTGGAAGGCCGTTGGTGGGCATGTGACGGCTTCCTTGGAAGGCCGTTGGTGGGCATGTGACGGCTTCCTTGGAAGGCCGTTGGTGGGCATGTGACGGCTTCCTTGGAAGGCCGTTGGTGGGCATGTGACGGCTTCCTTGGAAGGCCGTTGGTGGGCATGTGACGGCTTCCTTGGAAGGCCGTTGGTGGGCATGTGACGGCTTCCTTGGAAGGCCGTTGGTGGGCATGTGACGGCTTCCTTGGAAGGCCGTTGGTGGGCATGTGACGGCTTCCTTGGAAGGCCGTTGGTGGGCATGTGACGGCTTCCTTGGAAGGCCGTTGGTGGGCATGTGACGGCTTCCTTGGAAGGCCGTTGGTGGGCATGTGACGGCTTCCTTGGAAGGCCGTTGGTGGGCATGTGACGGCTTCCTTGGAAGGCCGTTGGTGGGCATGTGACGGCTTCCTTGGAAGGCCGTTGGTGGGCATGTGACGGCTTCCTTGGAAGGCCGTTGGTGGGCATGTGACGGCTTCCTTGGAAGGCCGTTGGTGGGCATGTGACGGCTTCCTTGGAAGGCCGTTGGTGGGCATGTGACGGCTTCCTTGGAAGGCCGTTGGTGGGCATGTGACGGCTTCCTTGGAAGGCCGTTGGTGGGCATGTGACGGCTTCCTTGGAAGGCCGTTGGTGGGCATGTGACGGCTTCCTTGGAAGGCCGTTGGTGGGCATGTGACGGCTTCCTTGGAAGGCCGTTGGTGGGCATGTGACGGCTTCCTTGGAAGGCCGTTGGTGGGCATGTGACGGCTTCCTTGGAAGGCCGTTGGTGGGCATGTGACGGCTTCCTTGGAAGGCCGTTGGTGGGCATGTGACGGCTTCCTTGGAAGGCCGTTGGTGGGCATGTGACGGCTTCCTTGGAAGGCCGTTGGTGGGCATGTGACGGCTTCCTTGGAAGGCCGTTGGTGGGCATGTGACGGCTTCCTTGGAAGGCCGTTGGTGGGCATGTGACGGCTTCCTTGGAAGGCCGTTGGTGGGCATGTGACGGCTTCCTTGGAAGGCCGTTGGTGGGCATGTGACGGCTTCCTTGGAAGGCCGTTGGTGGGCATGTGACGGCTTCCTTGGAAGGCCGTTGGTGGGCATGTGACGGCTTCCTTGGAAGGCCGTTGGTGGGCATGTGACGGCTTCCTTGGAAGGCCGTTGGTGGGCATGTGACGGCTTCCTTGGAAGGCCGTTGGTGGGCATGTGACGGCTTCCTTGGAAGGCCGTTGGTGGGCATGTGACGGCTTCCTTGGAAGGCCGTTGGTGGGCATGTGACGGCTTCCTTGGAAGGCCGTTGGTGGGCATGTGACGGCTTCCTTGGAAGGCCGTTGGTGGGCATGTTATAATTCCTATTGAAGGCCGTTGGTGGGCATGTGACGGCTTCCTTGGAAGGCCGTTGGTGGGCATGTGACGGCTTCCTTGGAAGGCCGTTGGTGGGCATGTGACGGCTTCCTTGGAAGGCCGTTGGTGGGCATGTGACGGCTTCCTTGGAAGGCCGTTGGTGGGCATGTGACGGCTTCCTTGGAAGGCCGTTGGTGGGCATGTGACGGCTTCCTTGGAAGGCCGTTGGTGGGCATGTGACGGCTTCCTTGGAAGGCCGTTGGTGGGCATGTGACGGCTTCCTTGGAAGGCCGTCGGTGGGCATGTGACGGCTTCCTTGAAGGCCGTTGGTGGGCATGTGACGGCTTCCTTGGAAGGCCGTTGGTGGGCATGTGACGGCTTCCTTGGAAGGCCGTTGGTGGGCATGTGACGGCTTCCTTGGTGAAGGCCGTTGGTGGGCATGTGACGGCTTCCTTGGAAGGCCGTTGGTGGGCATGTGACGGCTTCCTTGGAAGGCCGTCGGTGGGCATGTGACGGCTTCCTTGGAAGGCCGTTGGTGGGCATGTGACGGCTTCCTTGGAAGGCCGTTGGTGGGCATGTGACGGCTTCCTTGGAAGGCCGTCGGTGGGCACGTGACGGCTTCCTTGGAAGGCCGTCGGTGGGCATGTGACTTCCTTGGAAGGCCGTGGTGGGCATGACGGCTTCCTTGGAAGGCCGTTGGTGGGCATGTGACGGCTTCCTTGGAAGGCCGTTGGTGGGCATGTGACGGCTTCCTTGGAAGGCCGTTGGTGGGCATGTGACGGCTTCCTTGGAAGGCCGTTGGTGGGCATGTTATAATTCCTATTGAAGGCCGTTGGTGGGCATGTGACGGCTTCCTTGGAAGGCCGTCGGTGGGCATGTTATAATTCCTATTGAAGGCCGTTGGTGGGCATGTGACGGCTTCCTTGGAAGGCCGTTGGTGGGCATGTGACGGCTTCCTTGGAAGGCCGTTGGTGGGCATGTGACGGCTTCCTTGGAAGGCCGTTGGTGGGCATGTGACGGCTTCCTTGGAAGGCCGTTGGTGGGCATGTGACGGCTTCCTTGGAAGGCCGTTGGTGGGCATGTGACGGCTTCCTTGGAAGGCCGTCGGTGGGCACGTGATGGCTTCCTTGGAAGGCCGTTGGTGGGCATGTGACGGCTTCCTTGGAAGGCCGTCGGTGGGCACAGGATGGCTTCCTTGGAAGGCTGTTGGTGGGCATGTGACGGCTTCTTTGGAAGGCCGTCGGTGGGCACGTGACGGCTTCCTTGGAAGGCTGTTGGTGGGCACGTGACGGCTTCCTTGGAAGGCAGTCGGTGGGCACATGACGACTTCCTTGGAAGGCCGTCGGTGGGCACGTGACGGCTTCCTTGGAAGGCCGTTGGTGGGCATGTGACGGCTCCCTTGGAAGGCCGTTGGTGGGCATGTGACGGCTTCCTTGGAAGGCCGCCGGTGGGCACGTGACGGCTTCCTTGGAAGGCCGATGGTGGGCATGTTATAATTCCTATTGAAGGCCGTTGGTGGGCATGTGACGGTTTCCTTGGAAGGTTGTCGGTGGGCATGTTATAATTCCTATTGAAGGCCGTTGGTGGGCATGTGACGGCTTCCTTGGAAGGCCGTTGGTGGGCATGTGACGGCTTCCTTGGAAGGCCGTTGTTGGGCATGTGACGGCTTCCTTGGAAGGTCGTTGATGGGCACGTGACGGCTTCCTTGGAAGGCCGTCGGTGGGCACGTGACGACTTCTTTGGAAGGCCGTCGGTGGGCACGTGACGGCTTCCTTGGAAGGCTGTTGGTGGAAGGCAGAAAGATTGATAACTGTCAACATTAAAGTGAAAAATAAGGTGGGGAGGAATGAATGTTTGAGTCACTCTCTGGGGTTGACAGGAGGATGAAAGGGGTTGGATGAGGAGCTGCAAACGTTGATTCCGTCAAGGAGGGAAGATCAAGGTTGGTACACTGGGAATTCTTGAAATAATCTGATGAGAACATAAGTTTTTGTTCTTAAGTGGTGACTGGTTCTAGTCGTTTTCTTTCGTCTTTTTTCTTCCAATTTTTTGACAGATTTTAAGAAGAAAGTTTTGTCTTCGTTTCACTAAATTTGCCTGACCTTCTTTAGGTAAACCCATCAGGCCGCCTTTCGTGGGTCTTTAGAAATATAACTTGTAAAGTTGAACTTCAAAACCCTTAAATGTTTGTAAATAATTAGTTCTGAAAGGAGAAAAAGATAATGAATTAGATAAATGAAAGCTGAAAGAAGAAAGTGGGAGGAAGTAGGAAGAGTTTCCTTTAACCTCTTGTTGTCAGGCAGGGGTTCAGTTACGAAGGCTGAACCAAGACGCAAATTACTGGAACACTTAAGAAATGGAAGAAACAAAGACGTGAGAGAACGTGAATTGAAAACAAGTATTTATTTTGTTAAGGTTGACATGAACAAAAGTGTTATTCATTTAAAATCCTCTCTACTCTATTGAACTATTCTTCTTTTTTCCTACAAGATTTTTAAAGGGGTTGAAGAATAGGGGGGTTCAAGATACTCCTTAATAATATAAACTCATTTGTAAACCCAACAATAACTTATAAATACTGTAAGAAAGTTTAAATAAACCTCTTTTTTTCTTCTCCTTAAGCGAATTTGTTTAAGGTAAATATTAAAAGTCCTTATTATCTGCCCAGTAAAAAAGAGGAGAGAAGTAAAATTCCCAAATTCCATGTTATTGGAGGGGTATAAAAAGGGAAGAAGGAATGGAAAATACTGATTAACCTTGAAATTAGAAAGGTGGGAAACGGATGTAATTCAAGTATTTATTTTAAATGGAAAAAGTGAATAAAAAAAATCTCTCTACCTTTTGGCTGGATCAGTAAAGGTCAAGGATGCTGTGCAGCTGAGGAGGAAAAAAGTGTTATTTAACCGGTAAAACACTTGGAAAGCTAACATTATGTGGGATATACAATAACACCGGGTAAAGTTACACAAACTCTTCTCTTCCCCCTCTCAAGACAGTGAAGATAACTTCCACCGGCTGTTTATTAACCTTAAGGCATGGAATTAATTAAATGCAAAGGATAATTATCTGGAA
>NC_059270.1:4112859-4127859 GCF_017591435.1 Portunus trituberculatus
AGAAGAAGAAGAGGAAGAAATATAAGAGGTCTGAGGAAGAAGCTAATAACAAAATAGGTTGATTTGATAATGGTGACGCTAACACTGCTGGTCATAGTAATAACGATAATAATAATAATAATAATAATAATAATAATAATAATAATAATGACTGTTCGTTCGTTATAACATTTATTTATACACGACTGAAGGAAGGTAAAAAGGAAAACGAAATAAAGATAGCGAAAGAAAAGGAGAAAAAAGTGATGAAATGGAGGAATACGTATAATAATAATAATAATAATAATAATAATAATAATAATAATAATAATAATAAGATAAACATAGAAGCCAAACTGAAGCACAAAGGTATTCAAACTGGCGCTCAAATGAGAAGACACGATATATTTTGCGAGGTAACACTTGTAAAAAACGCGTGTAGCTTTTTACCACCACGCAATCAAAAGTATTAACAGAAAACACGAATTACTTCCCAGAGAGAGAGAGAGAGAGAGAGAGAGAGAGAGTGGGGGAGGGGGTTGGAAATGGCCCATCCAAACTTATGTAGAAGCCACTTTAAAAATTATGTTCCAATTAGCTACATCAACCATAATCGTACTTCAACCACCACCACCACCACCACCACCACCAGAGTTGCTACAGAGAAAACATAAAGCTGTGAATCTTGACGTATTATATATAATGTGTGTGTGTGTGTGTGTGTGTGTGTGTGTGTGTGTGTGTGTGTGTGTATATATATATATATATATATATATATATATATATATATATATATATATATATATATATATATATATTCAAAGAATGAAGAGGGAAAGACAGAACGGTAGGCTTATTTAGGAAGATAAGCCTAACTCTCTCTCTCTCTCTCTCTCTCTCTCTCTCTCTCTCTCTCTCTCTCTCTCTCTCTCTCTCTCAGCCACAGCAATCAATACTCTCTCTCTCTCTCTCTCTCTCTCTCTCTCTCTCTCTCTCTCTCTCTCTCTCTCCTTTCTCAGCTTCACAATAACAAAAGAAGAGTCTGCATTTGTAATCCACCATTAACAGAGAGAGAGAGAGAGAGAGAGAGAGAGAGAGAGAGAGAGAGAGAGAGAGAGAAAGAAACACGTTACACATCAATACACACAATCTCTCTCTCTCTCTCTCTCTCTCTCTCTCTCTCTCTTCTCCCCCCTTGATGACTTCTATCACACACGTGTACACACCCAAAATAACAATATAAAATGAACAACAGGAAGACAGAGACTGATAAGGTTGAGTATAAATATAGAAAATACAAAAAAATATCAACAAATTTACACGATAGATAAAAAAAAGAATGATGGATTTCCCTTACAGTAAATTTGTGCAAGTAATTTAGTGAAAAAAAAGAAGAGTTTGGGTATAATAATAATAATAATAATAATAATAATAATAATAATAATAATAATAATAATAATAATAATAATGATAATGATAATAACAGGATCTATGGCATCAAACAATTACTTTAGCTAAGAACGTTGGCAGTGAGGAAAGAGTATATATACATTTAAAACCCCTTCAATGCTGGGACACATTTTTTTACCTTGAGATTTGTGTACGATTAGACAATTTTATTTACATTAGGAAGAGTCTATGGAGGTCAGAAGATTAATGGCCAGAGTCTTCACTATTTTAAACCCCCCCACATGAGTGTCTTAAGCTGTATAAATCACCAAATAGTAAGCAGCATGAATATGGAAAAGCGTTATAGCACTGAAGGGGGTTAAAACAATTGCTTACCAGTTCAACGATTGACTGTGGCTGTAGAACGAGTATAGATGCCTCAAAAATGACTGGGAGATGTGAGAAAGGTGTACCGAGTGATAGTTAACCCCTTGAGTACCATGACGCATTTGGTGATTTTATACAGCTTCAGAAACTTATGTGGGGGATTAAAATAGTGAAGACTGTGGCCATTAACCTTCTGACTCCCATAGACCGTTCCTAATGTCAATAAAATGGTCTAATCGTACACAAATCTCAAGGTAAAAATGTGTCCCAGTATTGAAGGGGTTACAGAGATATATATAGATAAAAAAACGAGTTATTTCACAAGTATTTGCAAAGATCACCACTTTTTTCCAATCATCAGCCACATGGTCGAGTTCTCATGAGTCTTTTTAGCACACACGCGTAGAACTTTCACTATTGCTCCCCAATTTCGGGTGACGCTTTTCCACTTTTTAGAGAGCCAGCACTCAAGTGGGCCATTTATTTTTTAATCTTTTCTTTTTTATTTGCCCTCTGCCGGTCCTCTTCCCTACGTAAAAAAAATAAATCAATGAAAAAATATATAATCACAGCAAAACTTTCTTTTTATTAATGAGAATCACAGTAACCTCCACAATGCACAGTCTTTTAGTATGAACAATTGTCGAAGAAAATGAGACTTCGATGCTTTTAAGAACAGAGTTACTGATATTTACACAGAGAAATAAGGAAATGGAAAGGAGGACGGAAGGAGGGAAGGAAATGAGGAAGGAAAGAAAGTAGGAAGAAAAGAAGGAGAGGAGGACATAAGGCAGGAAGGAATTGATGAAGGACGGAAAGGAAGGAGGATAAAGGAAGAAAGAGGAGGAAGAAAGGAAGTTACAGAGGGAATGCTGGAGGAAGGACGAGAGTAGGAGGGTAGGAGGAACAGAAGGAAGGAAGGAAGGAGATACAGAAATAAAGGAATAAAATGCAACACGAAAGAAAGAAACCTCGAATCACAAATATAAAAATAGTAAACAATTCAATAAACTAAATAAATAATCAAATAAACAAATACGGAGAAATAGCAATCTCTCTCTCTCTCTCTTTCTCTCTCTCTTTCTCTAGTCGCCAAGGTTCATTAACAGTAAAGAGATTGAGAAGAAGAGTAATTAATTTCCTGCCTTTTCGATCCTCTTTCCCTCTTTAGCAAAAAATAACCAAAGTAAGAGAAAGGAAGGGAAAACAAAGACCAATGGAGGACGATCTATTAAACTACTAATGAATATAATAATTAAAATTTTCACTCCATATTAGGCGACGGAAAAAAAAGAGAGAAAAGAAGATGGTCGTGTGATATATTGGAGGGAGGAAAACAATGGCATGGCAAAATAAAAAGGAGGAGGAGGAGGAGGAGGAGGAGGAGGAGGAGGAGGAATACAAAGGAAGATAACAACAACAGGCCCTGAGTTTCTTACTAGGCTGTTTGTTGCGACTATCAACTAACTACCAGTGAGAGACAGGATAGCAAAGAGGAGGAGGAGGAGGAGGAGGAGGAGGAGGAGGAGGAAAAAAATAAGATGAACATAAAATTTTTCACAATTGCATTAAGAGGATGTAGAAAAAATAATAAAATAGGTGGAGGGGGTGTGGTGGGGAGGTGGGAGGGAAGAAGAGGGAGGAAGAGAGGAAAGGAGAGGAAAGGAAGAAAAGAAGGAAGAAAAGAAGGAAGGAAGGAAGGAAAACAGGGAGAGAGAGCACTCGGTATATCATAACAAAGCCGAACAATTTATATACGTATTCTCGGTGCAAGAAAAAGAAAAAAAGAAAAGAAAAGAAAAAAACTAAAGAAAAGAAACAAATATACACTACACATCACAAACAACACTGCTATTTACTTTACTTCTTTACATTCTCTCTCTCTCTCTCTCTCTCTCTCTCTCTCTCTCTCTCTCTCTCTCTCTCTACATTTTTTCCCTCTAAAACTTTTCTTATTTTTCATTTTCTACACACATAGCAATTAAATGACGATAGGAAAAGATTAAGTACGCGAAAAATTTATATCAACATGCATTTTTTCCACACGAGAACGAGAACGAGAGCGAGAGCGAGAGAGAGAGAGAGAGAGAGAGCATATCAACTAACACCATCCCACCATAATTAACGATGCAAAATTAGATATGGTGCAATGTCTGAAGTCCAATGTATGTGACAATCTCTCTTATTACGAGCAGAGACATAGCGACAGGAGGCGGACAGGGAGGCAGGGAGGCAGGGAAGGGGGTGGGGCAGAAAAGGACAGGAACAAACATGGAAGCGAGGAAGGGAGTGATGGAGAACACGAAAGAAGGGAAGAAGGAAGAAAGAGATAACAAAGAGGGAGGAAGGGAAGGATGGATGAAGTAAGGAAAATTAGGAATAGAGAGAAAAGGAAAGAAAATAACGATGAGAGAGAGAGAGAGAGAGAGAGAGAGAGAGAGAGAGAGAGAGAGAGAGAGAGAGAGAGAGAGAAAGGAGAATAACTAATCTTGTCCTTTCCACATTCTCTCTCTCTCTCTCTCTCTCTCTCGCAACACGCCTCGCCACAATCGTACAATTCCTCGCTTCTATTTGCTGTTTTTCCTTCTATAAATAGGGAAGCGTGGTCTTCCCGCTATAGCGATGACTGCGTGTGTGCGTGCGTGTCTTGGGTGGCAGTGGCCGAGGGGACGAGAAAGGGTTGGGAAGGTGTGGCGGGGTGGAGTGTAGGATGGGTAGCATTCAAGTGGGAAACAGGAGTCATGGCAGACATTAGAGAGCATAATGAAACACATACACACACACACACACACACACACACACACACACACACACACACACACACACACACACACACGACATCTTGCATCAAGCTTTCATTCATGGTTACAAAAACTATTAGTGTCAAGAAAGCTAGATTATATTGCAAGGGTGGGTCTCTCTCTCTCTCTCTCTCTCTCTCTCTCTCTCTCTCTCTCTCTCTGCCTGTCTGTTCGTCTGTCTGCGCCTCCCTACGCTATCTAATCCACTCGTCTGTCCGTCTGTCTGTCTGTCTGTCACGTAAGGGTTAACAGTACAAATCTTCCTCACTCAGACCCTCCCCCTCCCACCCCAAGCCCCTTTTCCCCTGCCATGGCGCTGTGTTTGTTACTGTGTGCTGTCATTTACTGAGAGCACACACACACACACACACACACACACACACACACACACACACGTAAAGTATATTTCAAAATTTCTGGTGCGATTTCTTATCAATTGTTTATTACTAACACTATTATTATTGCCAGAGAGAGAGAGAGAGAGAGAGAGAGAGAGAGAGAGAGAGAGAGAGAGAGAGAGAGAGAAACCTTCCTTCCCTTATCCTCCCTGAAAGTAATAATATATGTATAAAAAGGGTATAAGGAGATTAAAGGGAGACTGTTGGAGAGCCATAAAACAAAAAGGGTGAATACTTTAATCCTAATGGTGGCAATCTCCCTTTAAAATCGCTAAGCAAGCCGGAGAAAGGGAGAGAAAGGAGGGAGGAGACTGGGAGAGAGAGAGAGAGAGAGAGAGAGAGAGAGAGAGAGAGAGAGAGAGAGAGGAACCGGTAACAAGAAAAAAAAGAGAGAGAATTTATCTATCTATATTACACACATTTCCTTAAAGATTCCCTCAGCATACAATAGGAAACACCTTTAATAGGAAAAAAATCACGAGAGAGAGAGAGAGAGAGAGAGAGAGAGAGAGAGAGAGAGAGAGAGAGAGAGTAAGAAGTCATGGCAATCTTAACACGAAAAGTAAACAGGTTGGTCTCATGTTACGAAATTCTTCTCTCTCTTCTTACAGTGCTTGTCTGCAGGTAACCCTCCTCTCTCTCTCTCTCTCTGAACCCCAACAACACCCTCCCTGCCTCCACAGACCCCTCCACCCTACCTACCCAGCACTCCACCCTCTCCCTTACCCCCATTAGTCTCAGTAAACATAAGCCCACCTACACTGGCATTAAATAAAACGAAATATAAAGAACGACCTTCAAATTCGCCTTAAAATCAACAGAGAGAGAGAGAGAGAGAGAGAGAGAGAGAGAGTCTGCTGATCCGGCCAAAATGAAAATTTGTCATACTAAAGGGCGATTACTAGGTAGTTATTTACCTTACACCAACAAAGGCAGATTACGTGCAGGGTAAAATGCGCCATCTCACCCTGATTACCCTAATACTCGCGATGTTGGGGAGATCATGTCAATAATAGGGAGCTTTTACCCCTTCCGCCTCGCCACCGCTGCCCCTGACACACACACACACACACACACACACACAGGTCTTTTCTAATAGTCATGTACGTTCTGAAAGCCACGTAGAGTCTTCAGCCACATTCACCAAGCCGGAGGGAGAAAAAAGCGAGTGAAAAAGCGACGGACTGGAGGAGAGAGGTCGAAGAGGAGGAAGAGAGCCACGGGAACACCAAATACAATACCCACGTTCAACAAAAGACGAACACAGAACTCACAACACCAGCAGTTCGACCACCACCACCACCACCACCACTACCACCACCACCCTAGAAAAGAAACGCAGCTGCTCTCTCTCTCCCTCCCTCCCTTTTTCTCTCTCACTCTCCTTTCCTTCCCTATACCACGGCTGTACTAGAAGAGCGAATCGCCACACCCACCACCACCGCCTCTACGACCACCAGAATGACGTGAATCGCTTGGTACAGTCAGCATATGAGATTGCAGTACTCTGAGAGGATTTACTTACCTTGTTACTCGTAGAAAATCCGTGTTAATATCCTTCCCAGTGTGGGTTTCGTTCCTGGGTCCGGAATATCAGTGGTATCTCCCTTCAGTGCACCGACACCAGCCAGGTATAATGAATGAGGGTTTGTTGGGGGGGAAGAACTAGGTTTTAAATAAATGGGAGGAGGAGGGGGGTAGCAGAAGGGGTCCGTTTTCCACCCCTAACCACCACTACTACCACCGCCACCACCACCACCACAATCTTAGGGTGAAGCACACTTTTCCACCACCACCATTCACTTCCCTACCACTGCACGGTACTGCTGCTGACGATGATGGCCACTGCACTTTAGATAGAGCACTGCCTCCCCTCCACTAGCGGACTACAACAGGAGCACGTGAACATCCGCTATGAGTATGATATGTATGGATTCCCTCGCCGTTATTTATATAAATTGGGACAGCCGAGCGCGACTAATCCTTCCCGGCCGCCGCTGCTCTGAACACTGCATGCTCCTCGGCCCTGTGCTGCTGCTGGCCCCCCCCCTTCCCTTGCCGCCCTCCACCTCCCTGCCGACACAACCCGTGCCACACACCGCCAGCCACACGACTCCACGCCCATTGTTATCACCCTTCCTTTCGCTCCATTGACATGCTTACTTGGACTAATTTTGCAGTAGATAATGTGTAAGAGGCAATGAGGTGGAAGTCATGCCAATATAATGGATAAAAACCGACGCTGGAGACTAGATAGTACATTGCAGTAGAGTATATACTGTTCCCAGCATGTGTTGCAATAGGATGGTCATTAAGATGGCATTCGGCAGCACAAAAGATAAGCAATGAAGGCAGGAGAGAGAAAAAGAGAGAGACTGTCCCTACTCTACCCTAGACAACCCCTCCAATCATACGTTAAACCATAGGGGACAGATGCCACACACCACTACATTTTGCATCTGTCACTTTCCCATTCAGTACACATCCCCTACTCTCTAGGGCATATGCAGGGGTACAATTATGCATGTCAATAGCAATACTGAGCGAGGCGACGCGAAATATTGAGGTTGGAGGCTGACGAGCGTGTCTTGCCCATATAAGGACATTTTAGGGCGGGAAGGCGTTGGCAACACTGTCTGGTCTTGGCAGTGGTGCAAACCGTGCCGTCAATGGTGCTGGGTGGGGAGGGGAAAATATATATATAGGTGTATACGTATATCTGAGAATAATATATGAGGATACATAGGCTTACCATTGGTTATGATGCCCCGTGTCCCTTTTTCAGTGTCTGGTGGGTGCATAGGGCGGTGTTACTGCCTTTATTACCACCATTAATGTCATTCCACTGGGTTTTTATCGTAGTAGTAGTAGTAGTAGTAGTAGTAGTAGTAGTAGTAGTAGTAGTAGTAGTAGTAGTAGTAGTATCGCTAGCACAACACAACATCAGAGTAGTAGTAATAGCAGTAATATTAGTAGTAGAAGTAGTGACAGCAGCATTAGTAGTAGTAGTAGTAGTAGTAGTAGTAGTAGTAGTAGTAGTAGTAGTAGCAGCAGCAGCAGCAGTAGTAGCAGCAGTAGCAGTAAACACAACCCAATAACATCAGAAACACAACAACAAACACGATACAAACATCAAAAACAACACAAAACACATCAACATTCTGGCAAAGGAAAGGATATAAAACACACACACACACACACACACACAGACGCAGATTAAAATGCACACATACATACATAGAAAGCGGTAGCCACGGTGAAGGCAGAAGTGGCAACTAGCAATAGCAACAACAGCGAGAAGAGGTGGAAGAGGTGGTATACAGTGATAGCAGTGGCGAGAGGTGGAGAGGTGGCGGGATGGCTGCCGTCTAGTCTGTAGGTATTGAAGAGAAAGAAACATTTAGCCTGCCCTCTCCCCCTAACGACACGGTCAAGGGTGTAGGACAAACTTCAGAAAACAGTTGGTTATTGGCGTAGTGTTTGTGTCCTGTGTGTCTCTCCCTCTCTCTCTCTCTCTCTCTCTCTCTCTCAGCCAGCCAGCCAGCTAGCCATTCCACCCAGCCTTACTCAGCCCAGCCCAGACTAGCACAGGAGAGGTAGGGAGGGCGGGAAATAAAAGAAAACAAGTGAGGGGGAAAGGACAGTGAAAATGGAAAGAAAGAGAGAGAGAGAGAGAAAGAAGTGAGAGGATGGGAAAGAGGGAGAAAAGATTGAAGGAAAAACAATGAAGTAAAAAAAAAGAAAAGCATGAATGTGTGTGTGTGTGTGTGTGTGTGTGTGTGTGTGTGTGTGTGTGTGTGTGTGTGAGAGAGAGAGAGAGAGAGAGAGAGAGAGAGAGAGAGAGAGAGAGAGAGAGAGAGAGAGAGAGAGAGAGAGAGAGAGTAAATTAAGTGAAATCATTACCAGAATTAAAGTGAAAACTCTTGTGTGTATATTATGTTGAGAGAGAGAGAGAGAGAGAGAGAGAGAGAGAGAGAGAGAGAGAGAGAGAGAGAGAGAGAGAGAGAGAGAGAGCATTTATTCCAATGACAATGACGTTTCCAAAAAAACTTTCTCCCCAACATCCAACCACCCCACCCACCACCCTCCCTTCTTCCCCAACATAACCTCCCCCCCAAACACACCCAACCCATCCCCCCCCTGACCACTCAAGAATTAAAAAGAACACCCTTGAAAATTGTACAAATATAAACGAAAACCTGTGTAGAGCCTGCCACATATTTGTATTAGTGTGTGTGTGTGTGTGTGTGTGTGTGTGTGTGTGTGTGTGTGTGTTTCGCATTTGCTTTTTCCATTTCACTATTTTTTTCAGTCCATACCAAAGCATCAAATCGCCATTTCCCAGAGAGAGAGAGAGAGAGAGAGAGAGAGAGAGAGAGAGAGAGAGAGAGAGAGGAAGGCAGTCACCCTGTTCACACTGTCAAGGTCACACGTCACTAGATGAGCAACATTCTTCTCTCTCTCTCTCTCTCTCTCTCTGACATTATACTCTTGCTTTGATTTCCTCCTCTCTTCGTCTTTTATTCATTCCTTCTTTCTCTATCCAGCGTTTCTTTTCTTATTCCTCTCGTTTCTCTTCTTCTTTTGTTTCTTTATCCCTTTTTCTTTATTTCTTTCTCTCTCTCTCTCTCTCCCTCTTTCGCTCCATATATTCCACTCTTTTTTCACCTTTTAGCTCTCTCTCTCTCTCTCTCTCTCTCTCTCTCTCTCTCTCTCTCTCTCTCTCTCTAGACAATACAGGTGTTGATGCCACCACCACCTGCCATCTCTCCCCTCTATCTCTCTTTCTCTCGCCTCTCTGTCCCTTTCCTCCTCTTCCATTCACTGTTCTCTTTTTAATAGAAAGGTGGGGTGCTACTAGTCATCTCCCCTTGCCTTCCTGTCCCTCGCTCCCTCACCTCACTGTCTTCTGTTATCTCCTCCTTACTTGTGAGGTGTGCTATCTTTGTCATTATTTTGCTTTCTTGTTTTGCTTTTTGCTGTCTCTCCTTTTTATTTTTGTCTTTAAATTTAGCGTATCGCATGTTTGTATGGATGTGCTGTTTCTGTTTCCGTCTGTGTCTGTGTTTGTGTCTGTTTCTGTCTGTTTCTGTCTCTCTTTCTTTCTCTCTCTCTCTCTCTCTCTCTCTCTCTGGTTTGTTTGTCTGTCGTGCTCTTCCTCTATTCCTTTGTGTGTGTGTGTGTGTGTGTGTGTGTGTGTGTGTGTGTGTGTGTGTGTGTGTGTGTGTGTGTGTGTGTGTGTGTGTCTCTCTCTCTCTCTCTCTCTCTCTCTCTGAAAACCACCACCACCACGACTCACACCACTAACATAAACATAAACACCACTTACTGCCACCACCTCCACCACCACCACCACCACCATAAGCTGCACTCAAACACAACACCATATCAACTAAACAAAACACACTCACCACCACCACAGCACCACCACAGCACTCACCAAGGTTGCTAATACTGCCACGCTACCACACAGCCAGACATCCGCTTGTTCTCCCTTCTCCCCAACACACACAGACACAGACACACACTTGGCAGGCTGGCGTTCACTCCCCACTCAAGTCTCAAAGGTTTTCACAGAGCAGAGAGCAGCCACTGTCCACGAGAGTAAGAGGACGAGATGCGTGGTGTGTGAAGGTCTTATCCTCTCTTGTGTTCTTATTCACAAGCGCTCTGCTCTCTCTCACTACAACTATTTTTCAAAGGCCACGGAAATAGGAGGGTTTTAGTGAGTGTTTCTTAGGTTAGTAATATAGAAGAAATCAGGTTAATTTATCACTGCAGTCAGAAAAACACTCTTAGAAATACGCGTTACTTTAACTAGAGACTTTTAAGAGTAGTAATGTTACAGCTCAGATACGCTTTGCTACCTCATCAGTCCTATTTTCTAAGGTCTAAGTTAGGGGTTCTCGCGAGTGTTTCTAACGTTATCAATGCAGAAATCGTGTTAATTTATCACTACAGTCATAGAAACACCTTAAAAATACGTGTTACTTCAACTAGAGCCTTTTTGAGAGTAGTGGTGATACAGCTCAGAAATGCTTTTACATTTTCTAAGGCCAAATACATCGTTAGCAGTGTTCTCATGAGTGTTTCTAACGTTAACAATGCAGAAATCATGTTAATTATCGTTGCAGTCATAGAAACACCCCGTGTTATTTAATCTAAAGCCTTCTGAGAGTTGTGGCGATGTGGTTTAGATGAGTTTCAGAGTAAGGGTGGTAGTCTGAGTTTCACCCATGTACAGACAGTGAGTGAGGCCTCTTAGTGACCGTGGTATAGGGTGTAGCTGGCGATCACGAGGGTAGTATATGATTCTTAAGTGAGTGGTGGGTTATACACACACACACACACACACACACACACACACACACACACACACACACACACACACACACACACACACACACACACACAGACACACACTCTACTTGATGTACTACAGAGCAAATTCACACTCCAAATTATGTAATACACTGTCCTTGATACTATTTGTACTTCTACCACCACCACCACCACCACTGCTACTACTACTACTACTACTACTACTACTACTACTACTACTACTACCAATGACACCATGATTTAAGTTCACAAGCACTGTCATAAAGCATTGAGGAAAGAAAGAGTGAAAAATACGAGTGCATATGTACGATAATTAGATAAAAAGTAGTAGTAGTAGTAGTAGTAGTAGTAGTAGTAATTATTGTTGCTGTTGTTATTGTTGTTGTTCTCTCTCTCTCTCTCTCTCTCTCTCTGAAAACCACTATCAGCACCACTCATACAAATAGTAGTAGTAGTAGTAGTAGTAGTAGTAGTAGTAGTAGTAGTAGTAGTAGTAGTAGCACTAGTAGTAATATTAGTAGTGGTAGTAGTTCTTGTTACTATTGTTCTCTCTCTCTCTCTCTCTCTCTCTCTCGCCGTCTGCTGGTGGTGTCGCTGGAGACGTGTGTAAGTCCCTAGGTAGGATGGTCTGGGGCGCCTCAGCAGACGTTTAGGGAGATGGATGGATGAAGAGGTGCTGTTGCCGTGGGGATGAAACACTTGCAACCTCCTCCTCCTCCTCCTCCTCCTCTGTGACTGAATAGAATGCGTTTAAATGGAGAGACACAAAGGGAGAGAGAGGAAAGAGAAAAGAAAAAAGGTTAACATAGTCGTCTTGATTACTGCCAACCACTATAAATAATCTCATATATCCACTATTTCCTTCAGTTTTGTATATTATTTGACCTCTCTTTGTAAATTTAAACTCTCAATACGCCTTTTTTCTGCACGTTTTTTTGTTACTCTTCATCAGTGACTCTAGAGGAAGAAAAAAGTATCTTACGCGTGTGTGGGCTTGAGAGGGGCATAGGACAAGAGCGTGTGTGTGTCTTGTAGGGACTGTGAGGGGGACAGGAGCATGTGAGGGTCTGGGAAGGGCAGTGTGGAGGAGCAGGAGTGTGTGTGGGTGTGAGAAAGGCATGGGACAGGAGTTTGTGTAGGTCTTGCAGGGACTGTGAGGGGAGCAGGAGCGTGTGTGGGTCTGGGAAGGGCATGAGCAGTGAATACCAACTGGAAAAATACACACACAACAGGAACAACAACAACTACTACTACTACTACTACTACTACTACTACTACTACTACTACTACTACTACTACTACTACTACTGCTACTACTACTACTATTACTATTACTATTACTATTACTACTACTTTTACTACTACTACTACTACTAGTAATAACAATAATAATACTACCACAACAAAAAGCACAAACAACAACAACAACTACTACTACTACTTTGACTACTACTACCACCACTACTACTACTACTACTACTACTACTACTACTACTCTTGGCATAACCTCAGCCCGTGCCTCCATCATACACCTGACGCCGCTACAAAAATCTGAAGCAACAGTGAGCAGGTGGGCGGTCACAGCTTCTTCTACCAAAGTTTTCCTCCATAATATCAACGGAATAGTACTCAGACACGTTCCTTTCCTCCTTAGGGACCCTCCCGGACCCTCTCGGACCCTCTCGGCCTCCACCTCTAGCGTCAACATCTCACTATTCCCCCTCTTCTTCTTCCTCTTCTTCTTTTTCTTCTTCTTGGTCTGGTTCTCGTATTCCCTTTTATCTTCTTCCTTTTTCTTCTCTCATTCTTCCTATCCTCTTCTTCCTCTTCCTTCTCTTTTTGGTCTGATTCTCGTATTCCTCTTTGCCCTCCTCCTTTCTCTTCTCTTAATTTTCCTATCCTCTTCTTCCTCTTCCTTCTCTTTTCGGTCTGGTTCTCGTATTCCTCTTTGCCTTCATCCTTTCTCTTCTCTTAGTCCTCTTTTTGATATGGCTCCAGTGATCTTCCATATCTTTCTCTCTTCCTCTTTTTATTGTGGTCGTTTACTTCTTTCAGTATCATTCAATTTTCTTTTCTTCTGGTTTTCGTATAGTTTATTGTATCCTTCAAATTTCTCTTCCTCCATTCCTCCAACTCTTCGTATAGTCTTTGTGTGCTCCTTACCTCTTCATTCCTTTCTGTTTTCTCGTGTTTCTCTTCTCCATCTTCTATTATCTGTATTTCTTAACCTTCTCGCATCTTTTCATTCTCTTTTTCTTATCGTCTTTCTCGTGGTTTTCATTTCTCGATCGCTTCAATATTATTCAGTTTTCTCTTCCAGTTCTCGTATTCTTTTCAATCGTTATTGTCATTCTTTATCTCTTTAGCATCCTTGAAATTCCTCTCGTGTAATCTTTGTGTGCTTCTTACCACTTCACTTTCTTCTGTCTTCTCGTGTCTCTCTTCTTTATCATATTACCTGTATTCCTTAACCTCCTCGCATCTCTCCATTCTCTCTTTCTTGTCGTGTTTCCCGTGGTCTTCATTTCTCGGTCGCTTTCTCCTTGTGGCATTGGCCGTCGCAGCGGTGCGTCCAGACCCTCACCAGTGTTCTTAAACATCTCGCCGCCTCATCTCAACTTTCTAATAGGCTCTAATGGAAGTTACTGAGAGTTTCATGGGTGTTTTCATGATTCCAGTGATAGTTTAACAAGTAGTCTACATCCTCTGAGACACGAGAACCTGACTTATCATCTCTGTGGCCCTTGAAAAATAGAAGTTGGTATGCGAGAAAAGAGCGTTTAGACACATATATCAAGAACATCAATTTCCAAAAGGCGCGACCTCAGAAAATGTTTAAGGATGCTGCTGGCGTCTTCCTGGAACGGTGAGCGGCTCGATGGGGGTAAATCATTCCAGCGGTTACAGCTCCACTTAGGTCAAAATGTCTTAGAGTCTACACTTATTCTTTATTGGTCTATTTATCATCATCAACATCATTATCTCGTTCATCTTTCGCCAATCATGAATGACAAAACGTAAAATTAACAAAAACATTACGTAGTCTGTCTGTTTATCATTATCACCATTATTATCTCGTCTATCTTTCGACAATCAGGAATAAAAATGACAAAAAAGTAAAAAAAAAAAAAAAAAACTTAAAAGTCTACGATAATTTTCAGTCAAGTCTGCTCAAAGTGGAGGCGATTGAATAGTGAAATGTTTTGGTATACTGTCCTGAGTATCTTAATGGAATCTGATATACGTGCACCTGAATACTGCACGCTTCTCATTGTTTTGTACAAAGGCCAGTTCTCAATGTTAAACTATTTCCACAAATCATACACAGAGATCACAAACAGCGGTATATCGTGTTGTTGTTTATATTCTGTCTTTAATCGTTATTCTTTTATCAATCTTTGCTATTCTAGTGAGATAGTTCATGTTCTTTTGCTGTCTTTACTTAATCATTACTTTATTCTATTACCTAATGTTTGTCTTTCAATGAGAAGCTTATGCTGTCTTTAATCGTTATTCTTTTATCTATCTTTGCTTTTTCCGGTTCATGTTCCTCTGCTGTCTTTACTTAATCATTACTCTATTCTATTACCTAATGTTTGTCTTTCAATGAGATCGTTGGCGTTTACTTAATCTTGGCTTTCTTTATTCATTTAGATCAGGTTAGGTAAGGTTATCTATTTTCCACTGAGATGAAAAAAAAAAAA
>NC_059270.1:4130359-4145359 GCF_017591435.1 Portunus trituberculatus
GAGAGAGAGAGAGAGAGAGAGAGAGAGAGAGAGAGAGAGAGAGAGAGAGAGAGAGAGAGAGACTGGGGGTGGGAAAGGAGAGATACACAGACAGATTGACAAACAGATTACAATAGATAAAAAGAGAGCAAGGGAAAAAAAATGAGAGGAAAGTGACAAAGAGAAAAACAAACCAAAAGAGGAGAGACAGAGAGGAAAGATACACAGAGGTAGACTAGTGTGTGTGTGTGTGTGTGTGTGTGTGTGTGTGTGTGTGTGTGTGTGTGTGTGTGTGTGTGTGTGTGTGTGTGTGTGAAGTGAAAAATAAAATAAAGAAAAAGAACATCTCGTACATACTACTGTGTCCTTTCAATTTCATCCTCCGGTCTGTCATCAACTACAAATTAAATCAAGCGTAAATGACGTTCTAATTCTGTCGTTGCTAATTGAAGCTGACGTTATTTTTTTCACCCTTCCTTTGAATTTCACTGCAATGCGCGCCGTGGAAAAAGTAATAGTGAAGGCCTTACATTTTCTCACACCGCCACTGCTACCACCACTACCACCACCATCACTAGAGCGAGATACAGTGGAAGGCTAGTCATTTCGTCATCTCCCTTAGAAAACCTTCCTTCCCGGACGCCACTCGTTCTCCCAAGGCCCTCTAAGGAAGCCTTCACGCAGCACTTTTCCACTAATCCACTGACTCAACCGACCTTCCACCTACCACCCCACCCTCTCTCCCTCGGCTCAGTTCCTCAAAAGCTTTACGGTGGAGTCCTGACGTCAAGCTGTCTTAGATATAATTTTTTGTTACGTTTCAGCTTATTGTCTTAGTTTTCAAGGATAGTTTATGTGATTCTAGTGATACTTCAACGTGTTCTGCATCATCAGTCAGAGGAAAACACGCTTGAGAATCATTTATGTGGTGCTTGAAAACAGTTGTGATAATAAGATTTGAAGAGCACGGCAAATTGAAGACACACGTAACTGCATTAATTAGGAGGAACTAGCGGAGGTCATGAGCTTTGCAGGTGACGGAACCAGAGACAACACTTCGCCACATGGACACTCACGGATTTTTTTTTCACTTCAAGTACAGCCAATGTCGCCTTGCAGTCTACCTCTCTACCTTCCTATCTCCAGCGGTGTGTCAGAACCATACTTTACACTGGGACGTGGACACAGATATTTTTTTTCACCTCGAGTACAGCAAATATCACCTTGCAATCCTATCTCCAGCGGTGTATCAGATCTATACTTTACACTGATTCAATTCTGAGACGTGGACACTTGGCGGCATGCACGTTCCTTCCTTCATGATACAGACAACGTACTTACGGTATTACCAAAGTCCACAATCTTCCTCGTAATCTTGGTGTTCTTGTGGTCACTGCAGGTAAATATAAGCCAGGAAACACCCGCGTCATGGGAGCCTGTTCTTTGTCTTCGTACATCCTCATTGACATACTTGCGGGGAGCGAATCTGTATAATCCAAGGCAATAGAGGCCATTTCAACCGTGTGGGGGACTTCCTGGAGAAACCACCTCACTCAATATACGTGAAAACTGCCTTAACCACTTCAGTATCATGACGTGTTTCCATATTCATTCTGCTTACTATCAGGTGATTTTATACAGCTCCAGAAACTCATGTAGGGGATCAAAATAGTGAAGGGTGCGGCTGTTAATCTTCTGACATCCATAGAGTTTTCCTAATGTACTTAAAATGGTCTAATCATACACAAATCTCAAGGTAAAAATGTGCCCCAGTATTGAGGGGATTAATAAAATTTCACTACTCTCGCCACATGGACCAAGTTATCAAAATATGTGAAAACAACTGACGAGACTTGAGTTTCCTGACCATGTTACTTAGGTGTGAGAAAACAACGTCAGTAAGATCTCAAGTCTCCTCGCAGCCAACACGTAAATAATCCAATCTTTCACTCAGCACACCTGCACCTTCACCCAGACAAGAGGCATCAACATTGAAAACTCTCTGATGGAAACATGTTTGAGAGATTTCATGCGTACACTCTCAGGATTACAGCTGTTTGTTTCTTCACCAGTGTTGTATTTCTTCGCTGTATTCACCCCTTCAGTACCATGACGCGTTTTCATATTCATCCTGCTTACTATTTGGTGATTTTATACAACTTCAGAAACTTACTTGGAAGAGTATAATGGTGAAGACTGTGACCTTTAGTCTTCTGACTCTCAAAGACCCTTCCTAATGTCAATAAAATGGTCTAATCGTACACAAATCTTAAGGTGAAATTGTGTTCCAGTACTGAAGAGGTTAAGACTGAATAAGAAAGTATAAGACACGGTGATTTCATATTCGCACATAATAATTAGATAATCTTTACCAACATCGCTGGAACAATTTACACACACTACACCCATCCACCTGTCCATCCCACACACATACACACACACGGAGTAACAATGAGTAAAGGTTGGTAGCAAGATAAATATAAGATTGGCAAGGTAAGATCCATCAGCGCCTCTTTTTCTAGATATTCTGCAATAGTTAGGAGCTTTCAAGGATTCTATATAAAGGACACAAGGATCCTTTTCCCATTGGTGATATAGAATCATATCTAAACAATCACAATAGAATCATGAAAACACCATTGGAAAACCTCAGTAACTTCCACCAGAACTTTATTTATTTATATTTTTTATGTTGTGGCCTATAGCGCCTGTAGGTATAATTGAAGAGTATGGGAAGCGCTGTCCAGCTTCCACCCACTAGCGGCGCAGGCAATTCTATTTATAATGGTAGCCAAATTACGGCCCATATTACACCCAAGGGCATCTTTGGTGTAAAGCAATTACACCTCCACCTAGAACCTGGGTATCATGGTGACATGTGGGTAACTTCAAACCACTCGACAAATGACAAAATTTCAAGCCGGCACCTGGTGGGATTGGAACCTACGCATGAACGTCTGCCCGATACAACGCTCACTACCTTAGCTACTATGCCACCTCACATAACAAGTTAAATAAGACGTCAAGGTATTTGAGATTGTGATCAGAGCATTCCAATCCACGCTCAATTGTTGACTATAAGAAAGCCAAGTCATCATCAGTCATTCTTACGGGAATATTGAAGTCTTAGAAAACGTTCTTATTAGTGTATTTCCTTTCATGTTTTGAGTCACAGCGCCACAACACTGAGGTCATAATACGATGCAGGATAAGGTTACGAAAGTGTCACGTTTCTTCCATGAACAAACTTAAAGTAACGTGAATCTATGAAGGGTTTCAAGTAGCAACGCATTTCTATTTTACTGACATGTTGTTGGGTTTCACTGCAGTACTACATTAACTACAGTGTTAACGCTTTGAGTGCCATGACGCGTTTCCTTATTCATTTTACTTACTATTTGGTGATTTTATACAGCTTCAGAAACTTACTATGGCCATTAATCTTCTGACCTCCATACACCATTCCTAATGTCAACAAAATGGTTTAATCGAACGCAAATCTCAAGGTAAAAATATGTCCCAGTATTGAACAGGTTAATAAGAACGATAATTATACTACAAAAATAAACGAAAGTGAAATTATAATTAATATAATGTCTTGTTAAAGAAAAAAATTGCTGGGTTCTTTGTTCTTTTAAAAGACAATACATAAACAGTAGTATTAGGAAAACTTTAACTTCTGTAATAGAAAAATAAGCTATAAAAAAAGTAATAGCTGTTAACTTGTGCTGAGAAAGCTTCTAGGAAAAGAATTGTAGGGTTGTTTGATCCACACCAGACATTACGCTAAGTTTAGTAAATACTAGGAAAACCTTCTTCACTGCGTATTAGAGGGAGAACAAAGTGAAGCTGTCTGTCTGTATTGGATGAAATTTGCTCTTGGAAATATACTTACCCTGCTGTTTGATGTGCTGAAAAACTAATAATAACATCAAGAAAACTCGTAACTTTATAAATAGAGAAGAAAGAAAGGAAAAAAGAAAATTACTCAAAGAATCGATTTATAGAGTATAGACGCATCTTGGCCAGGAAACTCAACACATTCCAGCAAGACGTAGGTGAGACAAGAAATTAGAAAGGAAAGAAAAAGAAAGACACAAAAATATCACTCAAAGAATCGATTTATAACTAGAGTAAACGCATCTTGGCCAGGAAACTCAACACATTTCAACAAGACGTAGGTGAGACAGGAAATTAGAGAGGAATAAAAAGAGACAAAAAATATCACTCCAAGAATCGATTTATAACTAGAGTAAACGCATCTTGGCCAGGGAACTCAACACATTCCAGCAAGACATAGGTGAGACAGACGGTGTGCTAATCGCTTGATGATGTGCGTAATGATCACACTGGCTCATAATGTTAGAGTGATAAGCTGCGGAACATGCACTGCCGCTGCCTGAGGACCCAGCGATCTGTCTCTACTTGTACCGTCTCGCGTTCCTGCGGTTGTAATCAGCTCCCCGCCAGCCTTGAGGCGCCCCGCGAGTGTCTGTGGCGCCTGTCAAGCGTGCAAACTTCGTACCGGAACACACGGCAGTTGGTTATGCTGATTATTATTACATAGAAGTAGTGCTGTTATGTATTTTGTAATAATTCATTCTTTTTCTTCTTCTTTTGCTGCTCCACTATTCTTTCATTAAATAGCCTCTCCGCTGAACCTTGGGAGAGTATTAACCCCTTCAGTACCCTGACGCGTTTCCATATTCATCCCGCTTACTATTTGGTGATTTTATACAGCCTCAGAAACTTATGTGGGTGATTGAAATAGTGAAGACTGTGGCCATTAATCTTCTGACATTTATAGACTCTTTCTTGTGTCAATAAAATGGTCTTAATCGTACACAAATCTCGAAGTAACAATGTGTCCCAGTATTGATGGGGTTAAGACTGCCAACTCTGGAGACACGGCACGCAACACCTCTCACATAACAAGAAGGCACCTGATTGTGTTGTCTAATTGTATATCCTCTCTCCGTCTCCTTCACGGACGCCTGCAAGCTATCATAAGGCGAGTCAGATTGTGTGTGAAGGCAAGTCAAGAAACAATACTACCGTTGCTATTGTTATTGTTGTTGTTACCATTACTGATAGGGTAAACTCTGGAACTCCCTGCCTGCTTCTGTATTTCCATCTTCCTAAGTCTTCCAGAATTTTGCCTAACTCTCTTAAATCTTTTAGGGAACTGGCAATCAAGTGGACCTTTTCTTTGTATTTTTTCCTGGCTTTGCCAGCTTCCCCCTATTCCATAAAAAAAATAACAACTATGGCTGTTATCATCGTTATGTCAACACGTATATTTGCAATTACTGTTCCGATATATAGACTGGGTGACGTTAAGGAGAAGAAGAAGAAGAAGAAGAAGAAGAAGAAGAAGAAGAAGAAGAAGAAGAAGAAGAAGAAGAAGAAGAAGAAGAAGAAGAAGAAGAAGAAGAAGAAGAAGAAGAAGAAGAAGAAGAAGAAGAAGAAGAAGAAGAAGAAGAAGAAGAAGAAGAAGAAGAAGAAGAAGAAGAAGAAGAAGAAGAAGAAGAAGAAGAAGAAGAAGAAGAAGAAGAAGAAGAAGAAGAAGAAGAAGAAGAAGAAGAAGAAGAAGAAGAAGAAGAAGAAGAAGAAGAAGAAGAAGAAGAAGAAGAAGAAGAAGAAGAAGAAGAAGAAGAAGAAGAAGAAGAAGAAGAAGAAGAAGAAGAAGAAGAAGAAGAAGAAGAAGAAGAAGAAGAAGAAGAAGAAGAAGAAGAAGAAGAAGAAGAAGAAGAAGAAGAAGAAGAAGAAGAAGAAGAAGAAGAAGAAGAAGAAGAAGAAGAAGAAGAAGAAGAAGAAGAAGAAGAAGAAGAAGAAGAAGAAGAAGAAGAAGAAGAAGAAGAAGAAGAAGAAGAAGAAGAAGAAGAAGAAGAAGAAGAAGAAGAAGAAGAAGAAGAAGAAAGAGAATAATAATAATAATAATAATAATAATAATAATAATAATAATAATAATAAATAATAATAATAATAATAATAATAATAATAATAATAATAATAATAATAATAATAATAATAATAATAATAATAATAATAATAATAATAATAGTAACAACAACAGCAACAACAACAACAATGATAAAAATAATAATAGCAATAATAAGAAAGAAGACACAAAAAGAAGACACAAGAAGAAGAAGAGGAAGAAGGAAACGAATCAACAAAACACGCAATTAAGAAAGAAATCAGTGAAAACAAAGAGAAGGGCCTCGAGCCGCTATAATTCTCCCGGAACTTAATCATCGACAATTATCGTCAACACGAGGGCAGTAAATACCGCCCGGGGCCAATACTTCCTGGGCGTGAAGGAGGGCTGCTCTATTTCATTCCGAGTCACTGAGCCGCAGCCTGCCATGAGTAGTGCTCCATCCTACACCCCACACACACACACACACACACACACACACACACACACACACACACACACACACAACGAGCAATATTCCTACAAATAATAAGGCTTGTATTCTTAAACAATTCTGCGCTCCCCCTTCGTTTTTTTTTTTTTTTTAACCCCTTCAGTACCATGACGCGTTTTCATATTCATTCATTCTGCTTATTATTTGGTGATTTTATACACCTTCAGAAACTTATGTGGGGGATTAAAATGGTGAAGACTCTGGCCATTAATCTTCTGACCTCCACTGACCCTTTCTAATGTCAATGAAATCGTCTCATCGTACCCAAACTCGTGGTAAAAAATGCGTCCCAGTACTGAAAATATTAAGGTGTTTTTACGTTTCTAAAGGCAGAGTTACTAGATTTCTACATTAATAATAGGAGAAACACTCTTGAAAACTCCGCTAATCATCTCTGTGGCCTTGGAAAATGGTCGTGGTGATAGAACAAAGCGAATGTTAAGGTGTTTTTTACGTTTCTAAAGGCAGAGTGACTAGATTCGTACATTAATAAAAGGAGAAACACTCTTGATAACTCCGCTAATCATCTCTGTGGCCTTGGAAAATGGTCGTGGTGATAGAACAAAGCGAATGTTAAGGTGTTTTTTACGTTTCTAAAGGCAGAGTGACTAGATTTCTACATTAATAAAAGGAGAAACACTCTTGAAAACTTCGCTAATCATCTCTGTGGCCTTGGAAAATGGTCGTGGTGGGAGAACAATGCGTTTCTGAATTAAGACTTAAGAACAAGAGCACATCCACAGTTCAGCTCGCCCATCCCACTTACCTATCCTATCCTCTCTCTCCCGCCCCAGGATAATTAAGCATCAAATGACTCCCGCCCTCACAAAGCCCTCCAGAATATGTCAGGAGTCAGGGTCCGTGATTACCTTCCCGCCCATCGCAGCGCCTCGTGGCCACGGCAGGGAGAGAGGCGAAGTCAGATCTTGTGCCTATGTATGTGTGAATGTTTGTGATTGTAATGGTGTGGTGGTGGTGGTGGTGGTGGTGGTGAGGATAATAATGGTGGTAATCTGGGTGATAATGACAATGATGATACTACTAACTGCTACTGCTACTACTGATGCTGCGACTACCACCTCTACTACTATTTCTGGTACTATATAGAAAAATACTACTACTACTACTACTACTACTACTACTACTACTACTAGTATTTCCACTGCAACACTAATATCAACAACTTGTGCTTATGTATGTGTGAATGTTTGTGATTCTAAGGATGGTGAGAATGGTGGTGGTGGTGGTGGTAGTAAAGGATGATGATGATGATAATGATGATAATGATGATAGTAGTATTAGTATTAGTAATAGCAGTAGCAGTAGCAGTAGCAGTAGTAGCAACAGCAGCAGCAGCAGCAGCAGTACTAGTAGTAGTAGTAGTAGTAGTAGTAGTAGTAGTAGTAGTAGTAGTAGTAGTTGTTGTTGTTGTTTTTATTGTTGTAGTTGCTATTGTTGTTTATCAAGCAACACAGTAAGTCAACACTTGTTACTTGTTATAGTTATAGTAGTTGCTGCTGTTGTTGTTGTTGTTCTTGGTGTCGTTCCTGCTGCTGTTCCTGTTGTTGTTTATCAAGCAACACTGTAAGTCAACACGTCCTATTTCCACTCGTTTGCAAAGGTCAGCCAGCGGTGGAGCGTCTGTCTCTTTATCTCACAATGGTTGCGCCTGTCAGTCACGGACACTTGGCTGCTCCAGGTGACGCTTCTCTTCGTGGAATCATGGAACATTACCAGAAGGGCCGTGTCAAAGCTGCGACTACTGTGATATTGTGTTAAGACCTGTTAGCACCTCAAGCAGCGGTGGTGGGCGTGAGGTGTGGCAGTGTGATGCGGTCTGTTAAGCTTTCCAGGAGGCTGTCTTGCTCATCACAGTGCGTGTGTGACGGGCAGCCAGGAGTAAAGCAAAGTGATGGAGACGTCTCTGAACCTCGTGGCAGCAGCAAGGTGAGATACGCTGCGGAGAGAGGTGGCTGTGCTAAGGGCGTCTGTGTGGAGGCTACCAGTGAGAGAAGTGCGGGTGTTGGGTGTAAAATATGTTTCCTTGTTGTTCTGTGGTGGTCGTGGTTGTGGTGGGCAGAAGAGAAAATATGACAGCGTTGCAGAGTTGTTACTGATTGTGATGGTACAGTACGTGAAGGAAGTATTCATGTATGTATACTATCATTGTTTCTACTACTACTACTACTGCTACTACTACTACTATTACTACCACTACTACTACTATTACTACTACTACTATCACTACTATTACTATTACTACAATTACTACTACTACTACCACTAATAGTACAACAACAACTACTACTACTACTACTACTACTACTACTACAGTCACACAGACCACCACCACTCAGGGCAACGAGGCAGTACAATGCAGAGGGGGGTGTCTGGAAACTGCCTGTACTAGAAGAGAGAGAGACGGGTGTTAATGTGCTCGCTACTCTGAGCCAATACATCCATCAGTCCTCAGCCTCTTTATCTCTTGGGTCCCTAGTTGACGTCCACAGAACCAATTAAAATTTCTATACACTAAAGCCCCGTTAATTGGGTTCTCATTAATTCGTGCTTCGGCTCAAATCGCTACGCAGGACACATTATTTATTTTTTTTTCAAATGTATATTGCTTAATTTGATAATATGCGATTTACACAACATTTTACGAATTCGAATTGGATCACGTTTTCATGGTGCGTGCGATGCAGTGTTAAAATGCATGCCGTGTGTGTGTGTGTGTGTGTGTGTGTGTGTGTGTGTGTGTGTGTCATAAGGCGTGCGCAGATGGCTTGATTTAATGTAACCTACTCTCGGTACGTGTGTGTGTGTTTGTTTGCACGTGTGTGTGTGTGTGTGTGTGTGTGTGTGTGTGTGTGTGTGTGTGTGTGTGTGTGTGTGTGTGTGTGTGTGAGTGCGCTCACGTGCCTTAGCAACATTCTGCGTTGAGGATCCTGAAGTTAATAGTGTTTCAGGGGGTTTGCGAGGCAGCGTGTGAACAGTCCTGCGATGTGTGTGTGTTTATCCATTCATGTCACTGCACGGGAGGGAGGGAGGGGGGGAAGGAAGGAGAAAGAGGAGGAGGAGGAGGAGGAGGAGGAGGAGGAGGAGGAGGAGGAGGAGGAGGAGGAGGAGGAGGAGGAGGAGGAGGCAGAGGGTAAAGGAGAAAGGGAATGTTGGGTAGCAGTGCACGTGTTCCCAAGAGGCGGCAGGACCAAACAAGGGCAGCAGCAACATCACCTTGCGGCTCCCCTGCATCACACCTGTGCCTGCCGTGACACCCTCAGCGGCTGGCCAGCGCGTCAACATTTCCAGGTGCAGGGAGTGACGCCCGCCGGCAAAACAAGTAGCGTCACCGGTAATGTGATTAACGTTGATGCGCACAGCCTTTTGAATAACAGCATCACACAGGTAGTTAATCTAATATTGCTCTCGTATCAGCTCTATTCCGATGTAGGCATTAATATGGACTCGTTATTCTCAGTGCTTTATTAATAACTGATGAAAGAAGCACCGAGCTGTCGCCGCGTGTCAGCTCACAGGCCCAGAGTCCACCAGCCGCTGCCCGCACATCGCTGCCTTTAAAGTGATCTGCGTATCCTCGCTCCCCGCCGCCCTTCCCTGTGCCTTTGTGTCAAGGGTAACGACCAGCAGCTGGAGGCTCCGCTGTGCCAGCAACACCACTCCGTCACCACCACCAATGCCTGCACCATCAGCTCAACATTGGTACTCGTACGTCACCAGCACACACTGTTTGAGGAAAGTCGAAAACTGAAATGATATTACACAGGGAAAGTTTTCTTCCACAAACAACACTTTATTATTTGCGGGTTCCCTCGATACTTGCTGAGATCTAGAACTCCTTGTAGATACTTTCCTTCCTCAATATCAACTGTCAACATAATGACAGCGCAAATCACTATTTATAAAAATGATCTATATAATGTTTCCTGATGTTCCGTACATGTGAAGGTAAATTTGTTGTTCAGATACCCTTGTCAACACTGCGAGAGCAGAACACTACCATCACGTCCACAAAGTCACAAACCCCAGGTCCTCGTGAAACTGGGTCATGTCCAAAATCACCCTTCTTGGCCCTGCCGAGCCTGCACCCTTGGACACAGTACTGCTAATGGCTGCACACTCACATCTGCGGAACCATTATCGAGTCTAGTCTCCTCTCATCATCCCCTCTTGCTTCTGCTTCTGCTTCTGCTCCTGCTTCTGCTTCTACTTCTGCTCCTGCTCCTGCTCCTGTTCTGGCTCCTCCTCCTCCTCTTCCTCCGTTGCCAGACACCTTTGTTCCTCATCCGTCAAATCACTGTCATTGCAACCAGTACTGTGTCTAATCTTTATGTGAGGCGAGGGATCCTGGAGAGAGGAAATATGATATGCTCTGTGTTATCACCCTCACTGCACTGCACTGCACTGGTATTTGGACGAATTCTTCTAGAGAGGTCTTGTCACATTGAAGGAAATGCTGCCAGTGTAAAGCTATTTTGCAGAATGAAACGTTAAAGGTTTAAACGACACTTTAAAATATTTCAGTTTAAGCCAACGAAATATATTGAAAGCGATATAACAACACAACGTTACAGAGTACACGCCTGGCTTACTTTCCTCTGTCTGAGGTCACGCGATCCCTTCCCCCGGTGGTGTTTTAGCAAAGGCTGCATCCGTCAAAGCAAACTCCTCCCACGCGTATTGCAACAGGAACTTAAAAGCAATACACAAGTCAAGTACGCCTGGCAGCGGTTTACTGCGTCCCTGCCGGGTTCAGAAAATTTAATTGTCTTTAATTCCAGTTCATTTTATCAAGACACCAGAGTAGTGGTGAAGTTAAGCGGAAACGTGGTGGTTACGTACACACTCTCCCCTCTGCACTAATTCCGTCCCTTTCCCCGCACCCTGACTGACCTTTTGATGTCAGGAACGAAATATTTTGCAGCAAACCTTTCCTGAGTGAGAAGCAGCGAGTGAAGCCCCGAGTCCGAACCGCCGCTCTTACCTTCTTTGAGCGGCCTGTGTGGTGCCGCGAGTGTCAGTCAGCGGCTGGAATAAGTGGCTTCTCTAACCTTTCCTCTCCCTTCCCACGCCCTTCACGCAGCGTCACTCCTCCCCTCTCACAATCCCTCACACCCATCTCCCTTTCTCTCCCCTCATCTCCTCTCCTCTCCCCTGACGCATTTGAGAGTCGAATAATGAAACTATATTCAGTGCATGTACCGAGTGAGGAGAGACATATAGTTTTTTTTTAATATTTTAGTTATAACAAAGGATTTCTATTTAATTCCGAGGAAAATGTCAAACGTCAAAGCTTTGAAGGACTCGTATCTTTCAATTTCCTAGGATGTTAGATGAACTACACTGTAAAACCAAATGAATACTTATAGGATTTCTGTTCAGTTCCCTAACTAAAAAATATGTTACCGTGAAATGCTACACGATCACTTCCCGCTTAATAATCTCAGTCACACAAGTTCTCTCGTTACTGAATAAAAAGTATTACGAAACGCTGCACTTACCATTCCCTAAACACTTGCCCAAACATTGCCACACTCGTACTTATTTCGGCCCCTCACCATGCAACAACAGTCCGCTCACTACAGCACAACACATAAAGGGGTGTTTACGAGCATATGCCAGATTCTCAGAGATATGAAGCATGTCTAGTCACGGTCAGTGGTTGAGGAACGTACCACACTCACGTCCACTGTTCTCTGCGGCCAACTCTTCGATATCAAGTCCCTCTGATCTGCCTCAAATCAATCATATGTACGAAGACTAAGAAGTTGATATGATTTAAGACTGAGAATGCGAGTAAAGTAAAGAAAACAGTGGAAGTTCGTGGTAAAAGGTCGCTCTAGTTCATAGTTTTGAGTATTGTGAGGGTAATGCAAACGAAATAGAGTTTAAATGAATGTAGGTAAACTGACTTTGTAATTCTGGAAGGACAAAAGGAAACTAGATACAGTGTGAGAGTGAGTGAGTGAGTGAGTGAGTGAGTGAGTGTAAAAGGAGAGAGTGTAGAATATTAGTCGACTTCATAATTCAAACAGTGACAGTCGCACCTCCTATTCAGTTCAACACCTGACTATGCATCACTCACTGGCCACCGTACAACACACAACACAGAGATAGGGGGAAGGTTTACGAGCCACATTCACGGAGTTACGATTCATCACTAACTACGAGTCTTCACTAAACAATTCTACACCGCACCTCCACTACACTTCAAAGGCTCTAGTTGAAGTTACACAGGTTTCTAAGGATGTTTTTTTACTATTCCAGCGACAGACAAACGAGATTTCTACATTATCGGAAGGAGAACCAGTCTTGAGAACGCTCCTCATCCTTTCTGTAGCCTTGAAAAAAGTGATGGTAAGAAAGCAAAGCGTTTCTGAATACAGGTCCGAGTGTCATGCCAACCAACAACTGCTTCGGGAGTTTACAAGTGTGCAGGAACACGACACATGAGCGGATTCAAGTAAAGGTGCTCAATATTGCTTACTATAGCGGGACTCTGATGAAAACTGAGCAATGAAAATCAAGTAATGTTTATTTTTTCTTTGTATACGTTTGTTTGCTGAAAGTAATTGAAAGTTTATCTATTAGTTATATTCGATGGTATAGCTGTGATGGATGGCGACGATAAAAAGGGATCAACAAGCAGTAACAGCAGCAGCAGCAGAAATGTTGGTCCTTGAAAGGCTGTTTGTGATAAGCTTCACTATTCAATCTACAGTGAGAGATGTAGTATTGACTGTAACATGCATGCAAAAAAAAAAAAAAAAAAAAAAGATAAAAACAAATAGAGAAGTTGATAAATAAATAAGATCAACAAATAGACAAAAAAAAAGAAATCAATCAAATAACAACAGAGATAGATAAATAAAAGCAAAGTGAGTAAATATATATAAAAAAACAATAGAAAAGTAAAGAAAATAAATCCTCACAAAGCACAAAAACAACAAAAAATGCTCCATAATATGCATTCGTGTGGAGCATATGTGTGTGTGTGTGTGTGGTTACTAGTTAACCTTACACGTTACACAAAGCAGTACCTCACAATCCCTCACTCCCCTTTGCCCTTCCCTCACTCAGCAGGCGCCGCACATCTCTCCTCCACGAGTAATGAGGTTTGCCGAGCCGCGCGCGTGCCTGGGTTTGTTACAATTATCACCAGGTATACAGCAAGTGTTGACTCAATGGCTCACGTAAATTGAAAATGTGAGTGAGGCTTAGAAGGAGTGGGAGGCGAGGGGAAGGCAAACGGGGAAGGATTTGCGAGGTGGCGGGGGAGGAAAGGGAGGAAGGGGAGGAACAGTGTTGTGTTGAGGGGTGATACGGAGGAAGCGGTGGTGGAAAGAGTTAAGGAGAGGCTTGATGGAGACAGCTAGGTAGTGGAGATATTTAATTTGTTTCTTCAGAGACAGTATCAGAAGTTTTAATTAACTGACACTCACAAAGTTATCTCATTTTTAATTCATTAAAGATAACGACTGCCGCTGATGTAGTGTTGGTATGTGTTGGCATTTGTTGTTCGTTCGATTGGTTGTATTTGGAGGACAAGAACACGTGTCAGTCTTGGTCACCATGGCACATACAAGAAGACACAACTTAAATATTTTTTGTTCCTCATGAGACACAGCACTTGTGAAGCCAGATATATTATATACTTTACTCAGTTCGTGTATCTCTGGAACACACTCCCCACACCAAAGGATGCCAGTGTTTGTGTGGCTACCAAGGGGGATACCAGTGATTGTGTGGCTACCAAGGGGGGACCAAAGGATGCTAGTGTTTCTGTGGCTACCAAGGGGGGACCAAAGGATACCAGTGATTGTGTGGCTACCAAGGGGGGACCAAAGGATGCCAGTGTTTCTGTGGCTACTAACGGTGGACCAAAGGATGCCAGTGTTTGTGGCTACCTAACCTAACCTAACCTAACCTAACCAAAGGATGCCAGTGATCGAGTGGCTACCAAGGGGGGACCAAAGGATAGCAGTGATCGTGTGGCTATCAAAAGATTCCAGTATTTCTGTGATTTAGTAGCAACAAAATGAATGGCATCCTTTACTTCTGACTCCTTTTTGTTTTAATGTCATTCTTCTCACGTTTATAGCTTTCATTTTATTCCTCATCTGTTTGGCTTCAGTCTCTAAATATTTTCTCTTTCTGCACTACTTCCACGTCTGTTCCTTTGTGGTACGCTCTGTGATTTCTGAAATACCGTTGCTTCTCTTACCCGCCAAGGTTCCGATATCAGGAAGACAGACGTCACTCCGACATCCAGCAATGGCCTGATATTTGCAGTATCGTCACGTTATAAGCCCCACGTAGGAGTGCAGACGTCTTCCGAGGATAGGCGAGGGGAGTGAGACAGGGAGTGAGGCGGGTGTGTGACAGGGAAGGGAGGTAGGGAGGGGAGGTAGGGAGTGAGGCATGGAGAGTGTGGCAGGGAGTCGCTCAAGGTATTAAAGGTTATTTCAATGTAAACGATCTTCGACCTGCCTACCGAGCCCTGAAGAAGTTCCGCTTCACGTCCATCCCCCAGGTGAGATACGCGCCAGCAGCAGCAGGAGGCACAGTC
>NC_059270.1:4150359-4162859 GCF_017591435.1 Portunus trituberculatus
AATGAATGAATAGATAAATACTAGTTTGTGAAGAATGAAACAAGGTAGGAAGTGAAAAATGCCTCCTTGTTTCTGTAGATGGAGGGAGACAACATTTCCTCTCATGGTTCGATCATTTTAAATCCTACTCAAACATATTCATCTACGACTAAAAGAAACGACACTAGGAAAAACTAATACTTGCCAAATAAACTTAAACATAACAAAAGGAAAGAGACAACAGCATCTTGACTTCCTACTGAGAGAAAAGTGCATTCATATACTGGCATTGAAACAGAAATACACTCTGAGCTATCTTTAATTCCTGCAAGTGTGTGTGTGTGTCTGTGTCTCTTGACAAATAAACTTAAACATAACAAAAGGGAAAGAGACAACAGCATCTTGACTTACTACTGAGAGAAAAGTGACATTCATAAACTGGTAATGAAATAAAAATACGCCCGTAGCTATAGTTAATTCCTGCAAGTGTGTGTGTGTGTGTGTGTGTGTGTGTGTGTGTGCTGGGGCTATTGGGAGTGCTGGGAAGTGATCGGTGGCTGGTTTGGTGCGGTGTAGTTTCTCGTGTGGTCTGGAAACTTGCAAATTCCTCCTTCCTCTCCCTCGCGATAGTTACTAATTGACTGTCAGTTAGCTCTTCACGGTAATAATTCTCAGTTGTTGGTCTAATTTCCCAGATAAGTTTAAACTGCAATGACTAAAACTTTCTAGGCAGCACGAGGTATACATTTCATTCAACACCACTTACGTATATAAAAACCTTGCGTTCCACCTCTGCCTTGAAATGTGTACCCGTTAATTATTTTGAAAGAGCGATTCCTCACCTTACAATTGAGGAAGATAAAGAACAAAGAAGCATCTAAAAATAACTAAACGTGGCTTAGATCTAAATTCACACTGAGACGAGAAGAGAAAACCAGCACAAACCTTCAACTGTTCTTTGTAATATATTTTAGGCCAACTCGTTCTTTTTCAGCTGACAGGAAGGTTTTCATATCTGTGGTGACTTTGCAGGAGCTATCCCAATCACACCCTGGCTCAGCAAAGGACGCAATCGAAGCATATATTTTTTGTAGTAAAGTAAGAACGATGTACCTTTTGTCAACATTAACCGTTTCACTGCGATACGAAACAGTAACATCGGAAATAATGCATAAAGCCATCATAAACACCTGTAAGAAGGAAAGGGTGTTAAAATTATTATATTCTGCAATTCTAGCCAGTTTAAAGATTGCAAGCGACTGTTGGGAAAGTAAAGATTATTCAAGAGTGATTGTTTATTAAGGAAAAATGTGACGAATAGGAGTGAAAGAGTTAAAAGACAGGTAGATTGACAGAGAAGTAGATTTATAGACAAATGGGTGATTAAACAAATGATGTAAAGTTTGTATATAGATTTAATCATAGTTAGAAGCCGCCTGATCCAGATTCCAGGACTTGAGACTGAGGGGAAACACACACAAACACACACACACACACACACACACACACACACACACACACACACACACACACACACACTAAACATAAAGGTTACGCCAGTTCTTATTACGACTGCACAAAGTAAAAAAAAGTAAACGAAATGAAAAAAGACAAACACACAAATAAATAAGGAGATGAACAAACAAGTAAGTAAATAAATGCATAGAAATTCCATAAAACACACACACAAAAGAAAATCTAAATAAAAAAAATGAACTGAATCATTTGACACTTACTACAAAAAAAACAAAAACAAAAACAAACCTAAATGAAAAAATAAATAAATACCGAATCATCTCACACTTAATACAAAAAATATAACAAACCTAAATGAAAAAATAAATACCGATTTATAACAAACCTAAATAGAAAAAATAAATACCGAACTATAACAAACCTAAATATCAAAATAAATACCGAACTATGATAAACCTAACCAAAAAATGAATACCGAATCATCTCATACTTACTACAAAACTATAAAAAAAAAAAAAATAAATAAATAAACACCGAATAATTACACACACACACACACACACACACACACACACACACACACACACACACACACACACACACACACACCTCATAAGTACAAATGAAATAAACGCGCAAGACTATCCCTTCCTTTCGGCTCAAACTTTCCTCGCAAACATTTCACACATTTTCAGCAGCCTTGTCGTCACGGTGCCTGGCTCTCAGCACGGCAGAGGAGACGGAAGCCAAGTGGGGAGGAGGAGGGAGATGCTTGTGGCCGCGTAACAGCTGGAGGAAGGCGGCAGCATGTGACAGGAGCATCGTAACCGTGACACTGTACTCGTAACGCCCTCAGGAGACTTGGCGTGACTTGGTGACAGGGACGAGGAGAGGAGAAGGAGGAGAAGGAGGAGGAGGAGGAGGAGGAGGAGGATAGTTTTGTCAGTAGTAGTAGTAGTAGTAGTAGTAGTAGTAGTAGCATCATTATTAATACCAGTAATAGTAACAACAATGACAATAGCAGCAGAAACAACAACAAAAACGATAATAACAACAGCAACACAATAACAACAACAATAACAACAACAACAACAACAACGACCATAGAAAGAGCTACGAAAACAATAACAGCAAGAAGAAGAAGAAGAAGAAGAAGAAGAAGAAGAAGAAGAAGTAGGAGGAGGAGTGTTCCAGCAGGCGTGAATCCCGAGTGCGTCAGGTAATTACTTGAATCACAGGCCGGTGTTGTAATACTCTTGTTGAGCTGTACTGGTGACCGCCCGTGGCCCTGCGATGCCCTGCCGTCAGCTTAGCCTCACTGCTGTCCGTGCACGTGTCGTCCTGTCGGCGCACGAGTACAACACGGTGTGCTGGTGTCCGTCGTTTTGTTCCTCACAATGTATTTTATTTCATTTCACTCTCGCAATCTGTATAATGGTCTCTTCTCGTGTTTCCGCGTAATGCTTTTAACATGACGCTCTGCTTCCCATTCTGCCACCCTCGTCTTTCTTTCTGCAACATTTGTAAAGTTCAAAGTCTCTGATTCCTTTCCTGTTAAAGTAATTGGATTCTATCTCTTATGTAAACAGAAATTGTTGATTTCATGAAATAATTCTAATACATATTCATAAGTCGCTTCATAATGGTGCCCCAAGGTAAGAGTTAATTATATTACAGAACATAACGAGATGCATTGATTGCATGCCTTGTTCCTTAACGAGAGGTGCACGAACGCACACACACACACACACACACACACACACACACACACACACACACACACACACAGGATTTCTCATAACTGTGTGTGTGTGTGTGTGTGTGTGTGTGTGTGTGTGTGTGTGTGTGTGTGTGTGTGTGTGTGTGTGTGTGTGTGTGTGTGTGTGTGTGTGTGTGTGTGTGTGTGCAATGAGCAGCTAAAATTATAAAAAGTTCAAGTCGGACTAAACTCAGTACTCAGACTGGGACTCGGCTATGTTGAGTCAAAATATATTTAATCTCATTTACAGTTTTGAAGGGAGGTGTTTTGAAGGGAGGTGTTTTGAAGGGAGGTGTTTTGAAGGAGGTGTTTTGAAGGAGGTGTTTTGAAGGAGGTGTTTTGAAGGAGGTGTTTTGAAGGAGGTGTTTTGAAGGGAGGTGTTTTGAAGGGAGGTGTTTTGAAGGGAGGTGTTTTGAAGGGAGGTGTTTTGAAGGGAGGTGTTTTGAAGGGAGGTGTTTTGAAGGGAGGTGTTTTGAAGGAGGTGTTTTGAAGGAGGTGTTTTGAAGGAGGTGTTTTGAAGGAGGTGTTTTGAAGGAGGTGTTTTGAAGGAGGTGTTTTGAAGGGAGATGTTTTGAAGGGAGGTGTTTTGAAGGGAGATGTTTTGAAGGGAGGTGTTTTGAAGGGAGGTGTTTTGAAGGGAGGTGTTTTAGGAGGCCAGAGTGTTCAGTGTGAAAGGTTTGGTATCATTAAAACATTCTACACAGGGATGCTCCGCACGTCACTCACCTCGTGGGGCAGGTCACGAATTAGTCATCATTAATACTTATTTGAATTTAATTCTATGCTATATATATATATATATATATATATATATATATATATATATATATATATATATATATATATATATATATATATATATATATATATATATATATATATATATATGAGACGTGAGGAAGTGACACAAAGGAAGGGGAAAGACCGAGGTAACTTTAAACGTTCATTTGTTTGGTGCACCGCCACACTGAGGAGTGCGTGGCGGGGTGCAGGGTGTGAGGTGTGGGATGTGTTGCAGCGGTGGCTGGCAGGGGAAGGGAGAGGGGTGAGGGGTGAGGGGTGAGGGGTGAAGGGCGTGGCAGGGAAGGAGAGAGGGACGCGCACGCTAACCAAGACACTGACTGGCCTCCAGGATTTGTGCCGTGATCCGAGCGCCATCTCTTGTGTGAGAGGGGCGTGTGGCGGCGTGGTCAGCACTCAGCACTCAGCACTAAGCACTCGGCACTCGGCCATCGCATGCCGCCGGTTCACACTCCGGCAGGAACCTTGACCCAGCACGCCGTAAGTAAAGCTGGGGAGCGAAACCGAATTCCTGCAGGGGAGTGCGCCTCGTTAGCAGCAAAATCACTAGCTTCCATTAGCCGAGCATGAAATGGAAACCTACAGACCAGAGTAATAAATTCGAAGGATATATAATACGCATGATTTTCCAGAGCAGCCCACCCTCCACTAGAATATTGTTTTTAGTTACAAAAACCTCACAAGTGTTATCAAACCACTCAAATGCAATTAGTTTCTGACAAAATAAACGTCGTTCATTTACATATTATGACATCTCGCGGCCACGGGGGTTGCTAGGCGGCGGTCGTCCTCCTCCCAGCCCACGCCGCCGCGCAGCCACCCACGCCAGGGAAGGCCGCAAGCTGCTTTCCGCCCACGATGCACCGTGAGAGTAATGGCGCGTGTGTTCAGATGGAATAACTCGACATATATGCATTGTGTATTACAAAAAAAAGAGTGAGAAAAGAAGTGGACGCTGCCACCATCACCACCACCACCCTGAAGGTCATCACTATCATTAACATCCATAGTTCCAATGACGAGCCAAACACCTTTCCTAAACTCCTCCACGGCTGTCCGTCGGCTGCCTGGCTATTCCACGGCACCCTGACAAAAATATAATGTCACACTTAAGACGGAGAGACGAGATAGCCATGTTTACTGGGGTGGCGTGGAGTAAACGGGCACCTGACGCACATGGGTCGAGAAGGTTTGGTGGAGACTGTTGGTGATGGTGATGGTGATGATGATGATGAGGAAGAGGAGGAGGAGGAGGGGAAAGCTCAAACGCTATTATCTTTTTCATGTTTTTCTCCTTTCCTTTGCTATACCTGTTGGCGATTGGAAGTCTAAGAATGCAGTGTCTGTCTGTCTGTTTGTCTGTCTGTCTCTCTGCCTGTTTCTGTCTGTCTTTCTGTCTGTCACGGCGCCATATGACCTTGATGTTATGGCGCCAATGACAGAAACATTAAAAAAATCAGTAATTTCTGTCTATCTGTCTGTTTGTTTCTTGTCTATTTCGCTTCTTTGTTCAGTAATAACACTTCCTTCGAGGCGCGACGCTAACAACACCAAGTCAACTGGGAAGAAGACAAACAAAAATAAATACAAGTGAACAAAAAATAGATGGATAGATAAATAGATAAAACAGAATTAAAGTAATAACACCCTTATCAAAACATGTCAAGGAGAGGAAGGAAGGAAGGGGTGACGAACATATAGACAGATTCCTAGACAGATGACACTCCTTTCGCTTCTAAAAAAATAAATGCATAGATAAATAAATAAAACAGAAATAAACAATAACACCCTTATCAAAACATGTCAAGGAGAGGAAGGGGTGACGTGCAGATAGACAAATTCTCTGCTAGATAACGCTCCTCCCGCTTCCAACCAAAACATTTTCCCTGAACATCACCAAACATTGAGCAGCGAGCGAGCGAGTGCCTCTTTCCCTAAGGCCTTGTCTGCATGAAAGGTGAATGCGAGTATCTAACCCAATTATTCATATCTAATCACAAAACAGCTTCGCCCACACCACATACAGCTGTTGCCTCCCGCTTGCCTCGCCTGCTGCCCCCTTTCAGTGCTACAGGTGAAGGCCAAAAAGCATTTCACAGGCAGCATTCATGGCATTCAGCAGTGATGGAATGCCACAGGACGCGTTGCACTGACTGATGTTAATGAGGAGTAATAATAAAAACAAAGTGTATTACCTGAGCTGAGCGGCGCGGGTGTAATGACAGGAACACGTACTATTTTGCAATACATCTCTCCCTCTCTCTCTCTCTCTCTCTGGCGCGGTATGTTCCCTGACTTGCGTTGCGGGGACAGATACGAGAATCCTTACCTTCACATGGGAATAAAAAACACAACGTCATAAAACTGTGAAGGAGCTCTCGTAATGCTGCGGTGACAAGCAAGAGGCGGCTGGGGTTGGGGTTGGGGCAGCGTCACCCAGAGCAGGTTTATTCAAGCTATCTTCTGTCTGTTCTTCTCTGTACCTGCCTGTTTGTCTTTCTTATTAATGTCTATTTTGTCTGTCTATATATAATCGGTCTTTTCTTCTATCCATCTCTCTATCTGTTTTTATTTAACCATCTCTCTATCGCTATGTCGTCTCTCCTGTCTTCTTTAACGCTAGCTGCTCTTCTGATCTTACTAATTGCATGCCTTCCCTTCCTCCCTCGTTCTCGCTACACATGACTCTCTATTTTCCCTCACTCGTATTCCGTCCACCTCTGTGTTCCAAGAGTTAACGCATATTCTCAGTCTTTCACTCGTGTTACTGGTAAAGCCCAGAATTTCTTGCCTGTTTCTGTAATGTCCTCAAGCACCATTACTATAATTTACCATCGTTAGCTTTGTCATCACTACGAACACCTCTATAACGTCCAGAACTATCATTATCGTTACCATTGTCACCTCACACACACACACACACACACACACACACACACACACACACACACACACACAGACACACACGACGTCATTAGTGCAGCAAACTTAGCCAATTAGAACGTAGATGTTTAATTAGCAACGAACTAAAAATCCCAGCCAGTGTTTCTTCCCTCGAGGCGACGGGAACAAAAATACTTCGCTGACCTCTGACCTATTCTGACCTGAGCCTCTCTCACAACACGGGAGGTTGTTCTAGGTCAGAGAGAGAGAGAGAGAGAGAGAGAGAGAGAGAGAGAGAGAGAGAGAGAGAGAGAGAGAGAGAGAGAGAGAGAGAGAGAGAGAGAGAGAGAGAGAGAGAGAGAGAGAGAGAGAGATAAAAGATATACATGCAGAGACAGATGGACAAAGAAACGCGGGCACACACACACACACACACACACACACACACACACACACACACACACACACACACACACACGTCAAAATTACAGAATGAAATCAAAGAACACAGTGAGTCAGTAAGAGTCACAATACTTTCACTGTCTGTCTGTCTGTCTGTCTGTCTGTCTGTCTGTATTGTATCACATTTTTAATATTACTTTTGAATGTGTGTCAATTTATCAATGCTTAATCAAGTTGGTAGCGAGTGTTTCATACATACATACATACATACATACATACATACTTGTGCTTCGTGAAATTCAATGGTTTTAATAGCCAATCTATGTTGCGTGAATTATTTGATGTCCACTTGTACGATGGCCTTTGTATCTTAAAATTTGAGGTCATTAATCTGTCTATCATTGTCTGCGAGCCTTCACCTTTGTATATCTGTCTGTCTGTCTGCCTGTCTGTCTGTATGTATGTCTGCCTGTCTGTCTGTTTAATTCTCTACCTGTCTATCTACCTACTTATCTGTTCAGTATAAATTTGTGTGCCTCTGTGTGTGTGTGTGTGTGTGTGTGTGTGTGTGTGTGTGTGTGTAATGGAGCCCGTATTTACTGATCACTTTATCTCCTTATGGTCTGTCTGTCTGCTTGTCTGTCCGTCTGTCTGTTTGTCTGTCTGTTTTAGTTACCTCTCAGTCGCTGCTGTCTGTCTGACTTAATGTATATATGTATGTGTGTATGTACGTGCGTATGTATGTCTGTTCGTCAGCATTCAAGTCTGTCTTCACTCTTGGCTCCATTTCCTTGTATCTGTCTGTCTGTCTGTCTGTCTGTCTGTCTGTCTGTATGTATGTACATTATTTTCTATCTGTTAATCTGTCAGTCTATCTGTGTTTGCCTACTTTTATGTCTGTGTTTAAGGCCTTTTCATCTTATAAGTATTTTTTCTCTCTCTCTCTCTCTCTCTCTCTCTCTCTCTCTCTCTCTCTCTCTCTCTCTCTCTCTCTCTCTCTCTCTCACTCTCTCCATCTCGTCTTCATCTAATTCCCCCCATCGAATTTTCCAGCGGCATTCCCCCTTCCCCACGAGTCCCAAAGTCCGCGTGCTCCCCCGTCCGTGAAGCGCCATTACGTTAATCTCGTGTCAATCGAGTATCACTTCCACGCTCGAAATGACCTGGCCACGTCCATTTCTCTCTTTCCAATGGTACTCAGAATGTTGTCAACCCTATATAATCCATGATGCCTCTCTCTCTCTCTCTCTCTCTCTCTCTCTCTCTCTCTCTCTCTCTCTCTCTCTCTCTCTCTCTCTGATTCCCAAACGTTATTTGTTCTCTCCTTTCCATTTTTACGAGTTTTATAACATTATTAATCCTATCTTTCCCAATCTCTCTCTCTCTCTCTCTCTCTCTCTCTCTCTCTCTCTCTCTCTCTCTCGTTCTTTCCGCTCTCTGGACCTCTAAACACACGTTAAACATCTGACATGTTACAGTATAATGCAATCTCTCTAATTCAATGCATTCAACAACGCCAAACTCTTTCACAAGCATTAAATTTTCCTTCCTTAGAAAGACGTAGGTTAAGAGGGGACCTGAGAGAAGTCTTTAAGTGGTATAGGGGACGTAACAAGGGGAACGTAGGGAAAACTCTCAGGATCAGTAATCAGTACAAGGAATAATGGGTTTAAGCTTGAAAAAATTGGTTTAACCCTTCAGCACCATGACGCGCTTCCATATTCCTTCTGCTTACAATTTGGTGATTTTATATACCTTCAGAAACTTAAGTGGGGGATTAAAATAGTGAGGATTGTTGCCATTAATCTTCTGACCTCCATAGACCCTTCGTAATGTCAATAAAATGCTCTTATTGTGCACAAATCTCAAGGTAAAAATGTGTCTCAGTTTTGAAGGGGTTAAGATAGATAGGAAGGAATTGGTTACCTAATAGAATGGCAGGTGAATGGAACGGACTCAGTAATCAGGTTGTTAGTGCTGAGTCAATAGGGCGTTTTAAAAGAATACACAAATTTATGGATGAGGATGACATGTGAAGATGGTGATTGTAACGCGTAGGTCTAAAGGCGTCTTGTAGCTTCCTTTTCATATTCTTCTAATCTCATGTTCTTAGCCTTTCCAGTATTTTTCATGTGTGTGTTTTGAACCATAGCTATGATACTCAAACAGGAGCTAAAACCATTTGATCGTTCCTTATATAGACTTTTCAATCTTTCCATATATTCTTAAGCATTTGAAACTGTCACTATGGTCTTTAAATGCTAAGAATATTTGATCCTTTCTTAATTAACCTTTCCAATCTTTCCTTGTACTGTGGTCTTTAAAATGCTAAAAATACTTGATCATTTCTCAATTAGCTATTTCAATCTTTCCATGCAGTTTTTGAATGTACAATAATCTGCCACAGTTCATGCCACAAGAGCTATTTATTTACTCAGCCAGACAATACCATCTCTCAAATCCTGCGTCTCGAGCCTCTGTCCACAAGAAAAGTTCCGTGTATAAGCTTCGTCATCCGGGTTTCATAAAGATTTCGTGTGGGCGAGCGACGAACAACTCTCGGGAAAGTGCTCAGAGCTGTCCGCCTCAAATCTTCGTTATTATTTCATGTTCCTCGTGCACCACTGTGTTTCTGTACTTCCTCCGTTTGTTTGCGTTACCAAGTTCATGTTATCTTTCTATCTATCTTTATATTTATCTGTCATTTTATCTATTTATCTATTTCTTTATCAATCATTCGATCATATGATTTAAACAGTCAATTCGTCTATCTATACATCTATCTAGTAATGTACGGGTCTACCTATCTTTTATCTAACAAGCTACCTATCTATCTATCTATCCATCTATCTATCTATCTATTTATCTATCGAACGATCTGCGTCCACCCATGCGTCCATTCACCAATCAATTAAGAAGTAAATAAATGAATGTAAAAGTTTGCAAGAAGTGGGTGGAGAAGATACGAGTAAAGTTGGATCTTTGCTTGACTAGTTTCACACTGTGGGCTTCTTCATTCCCTCTGATGAAGCCACGGCAAGGAAAGACCCAAATTCTGCCAGGGGTCTTTCTTGTGTGTGTGTGTGTGTGTGTGTGTGTGTGTGTGTGTGTGTGTGTGTGTGTGTGTGTGTGTGTGCTTTCTTTCTTGCTGTTTCTCTGTCTTTCTGTCTTTCTATCTATATGTTTGTCTATCTGTCTGTCTTTCTATTTATCTATATGTCTGTCTCTTGTCTATTTGTCTGTCTGCCTTTCCTTCTCTCATGTTGTCTGTCTCGCTGTCTATTAAATCTATCTATCAATGTCTGCATGGTTGTCTTGCTGTCTGTTTGTCTCTCCCTTTCCTTATCTGCCTGTTTTATGTCTTTTTGTGTATTTTTGTAGTACTGTGTCCGTCTATCTGTGCATCTGTCTGTACTGTATCACTGTCTGTCTGCGTATCTATCTACTTGTCTACCTGTCTGCTCCCTGTCAGTTATGGATGGCACGCACGCTTCCACCAAACTAATAAAAAGCAGCACTGGTTCTCCCCTACATTATGTTTTTCATCTTGCTGCAGCATGTACGTGTATTTCAATCCCTGGAAGGAGAGAGGCGAGGCGAGGACACACCATTCCCGATCATCCTCACATCCATAGCCAGTGTTGTGAAGTGCTCTGGGTTTCCTCACAAAGACTGTTTCCAAGAGCCACAGGGATTATTTGACAGGTTTTTACAGGGTCATTTTTCGTGTGAGTGTTACGGAATTTTAGTTTATTTTTATCACAAGTCATGAAAACTCTTAGGGAAAAGTACAATACAGGTTTTCAGGAGGACTGTTTTGATAAGCGACGGTGATTGTTGTTAACCCCTTCAGTACCATGACTCGTTTCCATATTCGTTCTGCTCACTATTTGGTGATTTTATACAGCTTCAGAAACTTATATGTGGGATTGAAATAGTGAAGACTCTGACCTTTAACTCATTCAGTACTGGGACACACTTTTATCTTGAGTTTTGTGTACAGTTATACCATTTTATTGACATTAGGAAGGGTCTATGGAGATCAAAAGATTAATGGCCAACGTCTTCACTATTTTACTCCCCACATAAGTTTCTGAAGCTGTATAGAATATGGAAACGCGTCATGGTACTAAAGGGGTTAATCTTCTGACCTCCATAGACCCTTCCTAATGTCAATAAAATGGTCTAATCGCACACAAATCTCAAGCTAAAAAAAGGCGTCCCAGTACTGAATAGGTTAGGTAGATAGGTAGTTTTTTTTCCTAGCTAGAGTTCTTAATCCTTGTTTAATGATCACTGCTTTCATGAAACTCCTGGAAACTGTATTGTCTTCCACTGGAGACTACCAACAGTTGAGATGAAACTCTAGAGTGTTTGTGAAAGGGTGTAGTTTACAAGCTTGCAATAGCTGGATATTCTACGAGGAGGGTACAGAAAAGTAAAGACGGTTTCAATACTGAACATTAATAGGTCACTAGTAAGGGGATAACGTCACACTGTATTATGCAGACGAACGTTTTATCTCCCGTCTCATTAAGTAGTAATCATCTTCATTACCAGAGTGTTTGTTCCGCCACAGGAGCGTGACTAACACGGGTCAGCCTTTGAGTGCGCCTCCACACAGAGCAGTAACAAGGCGTGCCGTTATTCATAATAATGTCCCTCGGTAATGATGCCGCGCACCAAACACTCTACTAATGACGATAACAGCTGATGTATGTCGGATATAATACAATACGTATTAATAATGGTCTGCACGATATCACACATTTGTTTATTTTTCTTTTTGGGCATTATTTTGAAATTACGATGGTGATTAATTTGTTAATATTCAGTGCAAATACGAGTTTAAAAATAAATACACAATACTTTCTGTTCCCTGAAAATTTACGATAATCATAAACATTTGCACAACTCGGCGCTTTCTTTACTGCTCACAGCCTGATAAATAAGTGTGGCCAAAAATCACGACGGTAATACTTTGCAAATATTGAGAGAGAGAGAGAGAGAGAGAGAGAGAGAGAGAGAGAGAGAGAGAGAGAGAGAGAGAGAGAGAGAGAGAGAGAGAGAGAGAGAGAGAGAGAGAGAGAGAGAGAGAGAGAGAGAGAGAGAGAGAGAGAGAAAGGTATTTTACTCTAACGCTGACCTACAGTTGACCTTGTGCGTGTGCGTGCATGTGTGTGTGTGTGTGTGTGTGTGT